>NC_133648.1:216917520-217110743 GCF_009905375.1 Apium graveolens
ATATAAAAGAGTCATAAGTCCTCGAATGAATATTCAAGTAATATTCAATAAATAATATAAAGGAGCCATAAGTCCTCGAATGAATATTCAAGTAATATTCAATAAATAATATAAAGTTATCGAATAAACCTTATTCGATTAATAGTTTTGAAAACTATAACCATACATATATATAAATATATATATATAAAATCTACTCGGGATCCTCGACTCCCGGTTTTAGAAAATGTTTTCACCTTTGGGTCCCTATACTAAGGGTATATGCAAATTACCACTATTCTCTAGCATAGGTATTATCAACTGAACCAACAGATATATATGGCAAGAATATGAAATAGGCATGCATATGTACCATATCACATGGTACAATATATCGCAAGAATTTGCTAATTTAACCATCATGCATCTATCACAAGATAATGCATATACAAGTGTATATATCACAACAACAGTATAACGGATAGAAAACTTGCCTGAGCGACTGGGGGTTACGAATGGCTCGGGACGAGTCTGGTAACCTATAAACAACAAGTAAGTAGGAATTAAACCAAAGTCACTTGTAAATCTATACTCTAACCAACTCAGACTCTAACGCTCGTTTTGCGCTTACTGATTCTCTTAAGTCACTCGAGTACCCTCAGCTCCACCATTTTTAATAATTTAACCATTACGAGTATTAAGGCGATTCCTTCACGAGTGTCTTACCAACTGCCTAACACACTTAACATAATTGTTTCATACATTAATTAACCCTTTATGGTTTTAACCTATGTTTCAAAGTAAGGCGAGGGGTAATGGTTCGTTCGCGAAACGTCGTTACATATCAAAACGAAGCTCGTAACATGAACTATCTAAAAATGGAAATGGTAAAAACTTAGCAGGGAGTTTTCGGGTCCTAATGTTATGAACAAAAGCAGTCTAAAGGAAATCGGACATTACGACGGCTATGTTTACGCGATTTCCCAAATTTAAACCAATTCAAAACAACCACAATTCAACCCCAATTCACAACCCAATCAAAACTCCATCCAAACTACATCATAACAGCCCCAACACTCAACATTAACAATTTATACTTATTCTTAAACTTGAATTTAAACTATACTACATTCTTTAACCAAATCATAAGATTTCAACACTCCAATCTCCACCATTCCAACCCAACTCTAAACCAACCATCATTAAGCTACTCTAATACCATAACAACCAAAATCATCCTAATATACAAAGTAAATCTAGGGTTTGGAGATGATATACCTTCCTTAAAGTGGTGTGAGTAGCTAGGAAGCCTTAAGAAGCCTTGAGGAGTCTTAGGGATTCTTGGATCTTAAAGGAAAAATAAGAAAAATCAAGTTAAAAACCTTGAAATCACTATTCATTGTCTTCTTCATTGATTTCTTGGAGAAGATAGAGAATGAATTGGTGGCTTAAACTCATAAGATAGCCATAACTATGCATAAGGAATACTAGGGAATTATCTTACCAATTTAGGAAGCTTGGACCTTGGATTTTGAAATTTCTTTTCTTTGAAAGTGTAAAAAGCCGAGAGCAAGTTCTTGGTGATAAGAAATAGAATTTTTTGTTTTGATGAAAATGATTTGTTTGGCTTGGTGGATGTAGTTTTGGTTTTGTTTTAGTTAATTACCTTATTAACCTTGAACTTTGTGTGGTTCTAATTCAACCACATCTCCTTCCCTTATGTCTTGCTTATGTCATGCTCATGATGTCATCCTCCCCTCTTTGTCCTCTTCTCATTGGTTGGGTGACATCATCCTCTCTAATCCCTTTGATTAACTTCCTAATTGTTTGCCTAATGACCGCTGATCTGTTATACGGTTCGCTTAACTTTCGTTTTCGTTTATCGTTTGAGGGATCATAACCGGGATCTTATTACTTAGGTTCCCTTAACCTTTCTCAATATATTATATTCCTTTTATGACCCTCTCTTATAATCCTTTAATTTAAATCCTTTTCATCCTGTTACCTTATACTCAATTCCTTCCGTATCTAGTGGATTTCTGGGAAAAATCAAAGTGTTCGGAATTGGATTCTGACGATCTTTACATACACTTATATACCCTATAAAGTACCAATAAAATCTCAGAATATCCATAACAGAACCCCTACATAGTGTGGTATGAACAGTTTTCTTATTCAGCAATATCAGCAAAAACACTATTCATAAGGGTTACAAAGAGTTCAAAATTTTAGGGTTATTACAGTCTCCCCTCCTTAAAAGGATTCCGTCCCGGAATCAGATAGAAAACAAATGGGGGTACCTTTCTAGCATTGCACTTTCTAACTCTCAAGTAAATTTTCCCACATTGTGGTTCTACCATCAAACTCTGACTAGTTTGATAACCCTTCTCCTAAGCACTTGTTCCTTTTCAATCTATAACCCTTCCTGGTTGCTCTATATAGGTTACGTCTGGTTGCATGCCTATGTGCTCATATGCCCCTATTTATCTGGCATCCGAATTATACTTCCTTAACATTGATACGTGGAACACGTTATGACTTGCTACATGTTCGGGGGTAGGGCTAGCTCATATGCTAACTTCCCAAAATGACTTAATATATCCAAGGGTCCAACAAATTGTAGACTTAGCTTTCCTTTCTTTCCGAACCTCATCAATCCTTTCCAAGGGATACCTATAACATAACTAGGTCCCCTATTTCATACTCTTTGTCCTTTTGAGTCAAATCAGCATACCTCTTATGTCCATCTTGGGTTACTACCAGCCGTCCTCTGATTAGATCTATTATATCCCTGGTCCTTTGGACTACTGCGGGTCCGAGCATCTTGCGCTCTACAACTTCATCCTAACATAAGGGAGATCGACATTGTCTTCCCTCAAGGATCTCATAAGGCGATACCTCGATACTGACATACGATCGATTATCGTGAGGTAACTTAATCCGCGTTAAGTGATCATTCCAAATTCTTTCAAGTCTATTGCACCGGATCTCATCATAGTTTCTAGCATTATAGCTTTTGCTTCTCACTACCCATTCTTTTCCAGTTCGTAATCGCTACTACCTTCTGTTCCTAATATTATACTGGTTATACTTTTGCTCGTTAGCGTTCTATAACCTTTTAATAACCTCGTCAACCTTAGTATCACGAATGTGTTTCCATTCCGAATACCACCACAACTTTACTACTCCTTTTTCAGCTGCTTCTATCTTTGAAAGCTTGATCCATCATATAGAAGTAAAAGAATTCATTGAGAGATCACTATGATCATGAACACTTGTTATATCGCATAGTTAGTAAAGAAGGTGGCCAGCCTTTAGTACTTGACAAGCAATTAAACAATAGCTGGTATCCTACTCGGCTTCTATCACACAGATAGATAGTCATTCGGCAATACCTCCCCTTCTGGAAGGGTTGTTCTTCTCAGTTTATATGAAATGAAAAGAAGAGAAAAGAACGAATTGAAGAGAATTGTATATTTGAAAAAAAATATACTGCCACAAAATATCTGGCTTGGAACCTACCTCTGAACTATAGAGGTTTGTCATAGGAGAACAAAACATATATGTATACATATCAACATCAAGTATTATAACATCGTATTTCACATGCCTAAATATTTTTGCTATTCCATCCATCATTCTATGGACCCATGCTCTTCCTCGAGCTTATACACAATTACCTTTGAAACTCCCTCGATATCGAAAATCGAATCTGGGATCTCATTCTAGACATCATCGTTACTAGAATCCTATGCTTGCACCGCAACCTTCCTCATATAGTAATACGACTCTCATTTCATAAGAGGGAATAAATATTCAATAGGTAGATACTCTACTTAATTAGTCTATCAATGATAGCTTATACACTACCACGACCCGATTAGTGGTACTCAATCTCAACATCCATTCCAATACAACTCTCACGGTTGTAATCAGCTCATTACTCGCAGAATCATTGCTACATTACTATGGTCCACTACTGACCTACTATCGTCATTCACGTTCCATGAAATCTTAATATCTAACCATACGGAGTCCATACATGGCGTATCAAATCCTTCTAAGGAGGTAACATAATCACCCTTCATGATTCATGAAGAACACTCCCGATCCTGACATACATACATGACATGAAGTAGATAAAATTGCAGAAGAGTTTCAGTCAAAGCAACGATAGCAGGTTAATACCATTCTTAATCGTATACCTTAAATAGAAGACTTAACTCAAGGGTTCGTCTAGTCCTTTTTGAAATATGGTCCTAGATTATTCTCAAGATAGTACCTTCTGAGATAGATAGCCTGCTCATGGCGATTACACGAATTAAACCTTTACCAACTACTATTAAGGTTGGGTATTGCACAGTCATCAGAAGGAATGTCAATCTTCCAAACCATAATACCATCTTCACGGCTTTAACCATTATCATTGTATTCTTCTGGCACGAGCGCTGATAATTATCCTTTTACCTATAAAGTGTCGGCCACCTCTTTGGCCTTTCCTGATAGTAAAATTTCCTTACAGTCAATGTCATTTTAACCACCTCCAAATAATTTTCTATCTCATTTCAATCACAACTTATGTGAAGATATTTTCCTTAAAGTCTGATGAGTAAAAATAAAAATAAAAATTATCACCATTTTTCCATAAGTTATTGCCTCAGTCTTTAGAGGTTAATCACTGTCACGACTGACTTTTAATCATACTTAGAACATCTTTTATCTTAGGTCATAATTGCCCTGAACAATTTCGACCTTTACTGGTTCGATCCATATTCTCTCGTGGTTTAACACGTGCCCCGCTTGGCATCATTATAATTACGTCATATTTCCTTTATCAACATTTTTACTCTTGAGAATTTTGAATATTACCTTTCTCCTTGTAAAACCTCTAAAGTTATCCTTGAATTGTTCCTCCTGTATTCCCTAGATGCAAGGCATATCGAAATACCCTTTACTAATACTAGAACTATTGTCTATATGTTTCTGAAAAATTTCCCCACTGATACTTAAAGGTTGTTATTACCTTAATCCTTTCCAATTTATACTGTCAAAACTCATACTGTCCCTATTAAAGGTGAAATGCCAACCTTTATGCATTCCTCTATGATTCATTTTAAGTTACCGATCTTCTTTCCTTAATTCCACCTTTAAAAAGGTACATGCATCCTTCCATGGATAAATCAAGTCATATATCCTTGATAGATTATCTTATTCAATCATTCCCACCTCGATAGTCTATACCCATTTCACAATAGCTTCCTTATTCAAACTGAGGTCAACCCATATGGCCTTCAAAAGATAGCAACGGTTATCCGCTTGTTTTGCCTAATTTGGTAATGATAACAAGGATGTTCTGGAAGATATTGGTCATGTTCAACGTGAACCTCTTCTTAATAATTCCTTATTTACTTTTGTTGTTTATCTCAACAGTCACCTCAATACTGGGATACCTTTCATACCCGGCGTCTCCCTTTCTGGGTATCAAGCCACCGGTCTTACCCTTCACATTCTTGAAGGTCACTTCCTTCATCTAATTTTCCTAATTTCCTACTTCCTTTTCTCCTCAGTCTATCCGCGTCTCATTATTTATCCTTCAAACTATCTCAAGGTTTCCTCGAATCCTCCCAACTTACAGGGGATAAAATATATGTATCTCTTATGCCTTCAACCATCAACTTTAACTTATGGTGAATCACCCTTATCCTGACGAATACATACTTTTCTATTTCTATTGCTACGAGTCTTTAGGGTTTCCTCATACCCAACTCCCTTATCATTCCTCAAACTCTATTGCCTTTATATTCCTTTCCACTTCAGTTTCTTTTTATTTTCCTTTTTCTTCTCATTATTTCATGAACCAACACAATATAAGCATTGATTTCAAATATCCCGTCATTCTGGATTCGTGTCCTCAGAACGAATCTTGACAACTTTTACAACTTAGATTCATAATTCATCATACTTATCCGCTTTTGTTCTAGCTCCAAAGCTTTTACATTATCTCCATAACCTTGGGAAGTACTTTCCTGAAAACAATTGACTGAACTTAAATCAGTTTATTATAATCTCTTGCTCCGTGCCTTCCTTGGCCTTTCACCAGCGGGTGATCTCTCTCATAGGAGGGTAAGTGACAAAAACAATCTTTTGTGATTCGTCAATCATTCAGAATCTCAAATGATTCCTCTATTTCCTTTATCCAGGCTCTTGCCTCGGCTGGGTCAGCTCGTCCCTTGGAACTCTGAGAGCTTAGCGATTTAAAGGTCCTGAAAGAATTTCCCACTACATTGTTTCCCTCAAGGTGGTGGTTGGGAATAAAGTATAAGTTCTGTTTAGACAGGTCCATGAATTTCCGTATAGGAGTACCGTCTCGGGTCTCCCTATCTCGCTCGACTTCTGTTTTCTCAGTCTAAATATTTCTTCCTACTCCCCATAATTGGGGTCATCTTTAAATTTAAAATCCTCATTTTCCACTTTATTATATTCTGGGTTCCTTATATCTTAATTGTGACCTCCCTGATTATCACATTCAAGGTTTGCCCCTAATCTTATTCCTTGTGGGGGCATATTACTTGGAAAAAAAAATTTGAGAATCTCTGGATATTTGTCTTACTTACTTTGCTTAAGTCTTTCCCTCGTTCAGCCCTTGCACGATTGCAAATTATGAATTCTCAAGTTCGATAAACTTCATGACACTCTCTTAAGTGTTACTAGAGCAATTAACAATGTGATCTTATCACAAACAAACTGATCTGAACTGAAATTAACGAATATATACATAACCATTTGTTCGAGGGTACAACAACTGAACACATTAAAGAGAATTACATCATGTGATCTGATTGCTTCTATCCCAAAAGTACTACCATAGATAATCATCTAGTCATTAAAACTAATCATTCATAACTTAGGCTAATCCTCCAAAAGCGGTGCTACATGAAACCCTTGTCTGATTGCTCTGGCTCTGCACACTACCATGGATCAAGAAATGCGGACGCACGACATCCCTAACCTGCTCCATCACAGAGGTGATGAGGTCTAAGATAGTTGCAAGTAGAGCTGGATCAATCTGACCCTCAAGATGGCCTCTAGCTGTAACACGGGTGGTAGCCTCAATCCTTTCCATGCTATGAGCTAATCTTGCCGGAAGTACCCCGCCCTCAATCCTTGGTGCAGTAAGTCGATCCAACAGATCACTCCTAACATTACGGGCCTTGGACAGGCCACCCAAAGTCATGTGATAATTGGCGATAAGAGAAGCCTGAGTGGTAGCATCTAGCAGTCCATGGGGTGCAGGTGGCGCAGACCCAGGAGATCCAAACGGATAACCAAGCACGGTATCAGGTGACAATGGTGCAGGAGATAAAGGTTGCATTTCCTCAGTAGGTGCTGGGCTCTGTACAGGGGAGGGAACAGGAATTGGTGGAACCTCATGGATGTCTACAGGAACCTCTGGAAGAGGGTCTGATACTGGTATAATTGGGGTCGTGGAAGGCCCACTCCTTCTGCCCTCATTAACCTTTGTGCCCTTGGTAACTCTTCATCCTCTAGTGCCACCCTCGCGGCCATTCTTGCTCTGGTAGTCGCCCTGACTACGGTCATCAATTCCTCAACGGTCCTCTCTTCATTCTCATCAAGATCCTCCATGAGATCCTCCTCAGCCACAATCCTTTCCGGAATAACATCCTCAACCGCAACATTCTCAATATGAATCTCATCCGGTCCCTCATTAGGGTACTCCATCGGATTCACAATTTGATCTCCAACTTGTAATAAAACATCCTCATGCTGATGCTCCTGAACCTCAGGGTTCAGTGCCCCGCTGCCCTATACGAGAACGAACTATGTTACTATCACGATATTTATAAGGGTTCCCGTAAGGGTTTTAACTGTCAGTACTACGTTAGGTAGCCCGACTATGAACTTGGCAAGAGTTCTTATTATCTTAGTGAACTTATTATCTTTACGTCACATCATCTCTGAGATTTATAACGCTTAGCTCTGATACCACTTCTGTAACACCCCCAAATCCGGGGTCGGGGATCCGGGTTGTCACGAGTTCCATTTCCTTTAATAACACCCAATCTTAATAAATAATCAACTACTCTGTACTGTGACCCCACAATAAACACACACACCACAAGTTATAGTCTCAGAGATGAATATCCAAAAATAATCACAAGATGTTTTATTCCACAAATATATGCCAATACACCTTAAAAGGGTTTCTGAATAAATTTACATTTCTTTGCCATTATTACAATTCATAAATATACATAAATCTGGTACATCAAAAGTTGAAGCCTAGCCTATTGGTATTTCCTACCTCAGCTACAGCGACATCAATGCCAATAGAAAACTGGGAACGTTTCCTATCCGCTCGCGAATTGGGAGCTTGGTCATGTTCATCTTTTCTATCTGTTGTTGTGTGATGAAAGAAGAAAGCAAGGGTGAGTAGCAAGCCCACCAAAATAATATGTATAATGATTTACAGTATATGAGCCTTCTCATAGTACTCATGAAAGTCTTGGTCAAAAGAAATGAACCAAGTTTGATACCTTAATGCGATGAAGTCGCAAAATATTCAGTATACATACATATATACTTTTCAAAATCTTGGAAGTCCTCTTCCATGCATAATATACACAGAGTTCCAGTTTATACTGTATAAAACTATCGTTGCAAGGTGATCTCATATATCTAACCTTGTCTCAATATTTTTCTGAAAATCTTTGACATGCATAAGATAATCATTTACTAGATATAAGTTTAAAAGATGAAGTTACAAGATACTCCAATATACTTATATCTTTTCCAAATTCTACTTGAACTACCACCGTTCAAGTTATAATTAGTTCAAAAGTTCATCACATAGATGAGACTACAAGATAATACTTGAATAGATTCAATCTTTAAAATATCATTAAAATAAAATGAAGTTATGAGATACTTCATTTGATGCACACATCAATTTGAAAACTTGACCCTGCCAACACTCAACAATCGCCCAACCATAGCCTTTCTATCGAAGTGCTCTGGGTAGTGTTGCAGAAATATCCAATTGGATGATGAACTCAATACGGGAGTTTGACGCGCCAGGAAGACCACTTACGATGATCAGTCGTAGTAGTACAACCCCACCATTTTCTACATGTAGAGGAGAACCTGTCGGATTTACTTGTCAACCGAAGACTGAACTCCTAAGGAATGGACCGCCTTAGCGGAACTTTCGGGCCATTTGGCCCAATATAATAAGGCTGGGCCGGCGCTACTCGACCACTTACGCCACTCCTAGTTCAGATGAAATCCATGACTCTGAAACGTAAAGCTCGTCCCCCCTTTCCCCAAGTAGAATCTTGTTGGTACGGCTCCACCAAGAAGTCGTATCTAGTTGGAAAAGAAAACTCACCAATATTTCCCAGGCGATGCCTGTTAATGAATTAACTTGTTCCAAGAATTTTACTTCCCGAGTGTTGGGTAAGTAATCAAAAACTCTTTTATCAGAATAGCAACCTTGTTGCGAATATAAAATACACCACAGAGCCGGATCCCTCAGGTTTTGAGCGAGTATTTAAATCCCCTTCGAAAGGAGGATCTTAAATATAAAAATGAGTTTTGGGATCCGCTCTAACTTTTAAAAATCATTTTGAAGACTCGAAAACATTTTTAAGAATGTTTGGAGTGATGCTGATTTAATAAAATAAATCAGTCCCAATATATAAAAATATCTGAATATTATTATTTAAATAATATTCCCATATAGAATAATCTTTATAAAAATAATTGAAGTAGATGTTGTAAAACTTATACTTGAAATGACTCTTAAATAACCAAAGATATACTTATACGAAACTAATATCTTTATTTGAATAATCAAAAGTAAGTTTGATTATCGACACATTATTCTTTAATAAAATAAAGAATATTATTAAATAATAAGCGGAGTCATAATACCTCGAATGAATATTATAAATAATATTCATTAATTAAAATAACAGAGTCATACATCCTCAAATGAATATTTAAATAATATTCATCAAATAATATGAACTGAGTCATAAGCCCTCGAATGAATATTCAAATAATATTCAATAAATAATATAAAGGAGTCATAAGTCCTCGAATAAATATTCAAATAATATTCAATAAATAATATAAAGGAGTCATAAGTCCTCGAATGAATATTCAAGTAATATTCAATAAATAATATAAAGGAGTCATAAGTCCTCGAATGAATATTCAAGTAATATTCAATAAATAATAGAAAGGAGCCATAAGTCCTCGAATGAATATTCAAGTAATATTCTTTAAATAATATAAAGTTATCGAATAAACCTTATTCGATTAATAGTTTTGAAAACTATAACCATACATGTCACACCCCCAACTTAAATAGCGAAATAAATATAGTTATTACATCATTTTAATGAAGGATACACAACCAATCCAAGATCTTACAGTTTAGGGTTTGGAACAGCCCATCACTACCAGCTATTACATCTGATTACAAATACCGAATCCTCACAGCTATTATTACTTATTCTACCTGAGCTCGAACATAAGCATCAGCATCACAGGTCTTACGGGCAGTCTGCTTGAATCTAACCATAGCTGCTAGCTGTAATATCAGGGTAAAGCAAGAAGTGAGCCAAAAGCTCAACAAGTGCTAACAGTACAACGCAAAACATAAATCGAGATATACCTTTAGGAATGACAATGGAAAGACATAATCAATGATAACGAGAGATAAACTTATGTGAGTTGGCATCATTTTGCTTGCATCAAAACAAATTTTAAAATCATTCTTAATCAAAATCATTTTATGACGCTACGGATTACAGCCGGTGATCAGCCGCGAAGTAATCCCGAACCTCGCTGGGTTCTAAAACATTATTGGGAATCCCTAGGCAACTTTTAAGCCTAATATAAGTGTGGAAAGGACTCGCGTCTCAGTCCAGATCCACCATTCAAGAAAACATTTATCCCCCTTTGGGACTGAAAATCCACATTTTATTTATTTCAAAAGCTGATGCCGAATTGTAACAAAATCTCTTTTAACAGTAAATATTTTTATTAAGGAATTATATATCAACTCGAAACACGGGAAACAAGGTACTGAATATCAGAGCCATGATTCACAAAACTATTTTATATTCAAGTAATTGAATGGTTTTCATATATCAAAGATTGGACAAGAGGATTTAGTGAGGCTAATGGATAATATGAAGGGTAATGCCAATTTGGGCTCAAAGTAATGGTTTCTCATCAAGGTTCAAGTGCTGGATCATTAAGAATGTAAGCTTCATGAATATTAAGGGTGTTAAGGTATGAATAATGATTTTTAGCTCAGGGTATATCAGAATTTTCAAGCTTTAGGATAAGAAAGAGGGTATCAATTAATGAGGAATCAAGCTGGGAAGTATCTGACTATCCGAATTCAAAGTAAGGTTCTATAGGGGTTCAAGTATCAGGATGAGATATCAATGCATAGGAAACATCAACATGTTAATCAAGAGGATCAATCAAGAAATATATCAACTCTTCATTTTATCATGGCATTAAACTATCATGAAAGACTTTTGAACTACTTGCAATACGTACTCGAGGGTTCATGGCATCTCTATGTAACTCAAAGATAAACAAAAGATACGCTTGATTTAAATATATCAAAATGACTCAGGATAATTGCATCGATATATGAACTGTTTACAGTAAATACGAAGGTCAAGTTGAATCACTTGCCTTGAGATAGACTGGTCTGGTCTGACTGGTAGGAGCAACAACTGGAGCTTCACTCGACTTTTATGGCAAGTTTTCCCTCGTCTCGAGATCCTACATAAATAATAATAATCCTCATTATAATATATTCTTACCATCTTAACCTATTTACAACCCGAAATTAAACATGGATGGCACTTAGGCCTATACGCACTTAATTCATATCCACCATTATATTTTCAAATGTACACACGTAGCCACATAATCACATATCATATATTAATACCAAATAACATCATATACACCATAATGCCACACTAGGCTTGGATGATCTCGACTCACCACTTAAGTCACTTGGTCACTAACTAAACAAAGTCTTCAAATTTGGGCTTCCTAACTCAATGTGCCTTTCCTAAATTATCCAAAACCTATTGACCCTTACTTGTGCCTTTTGCTCTACTGACCTTATACTATCTTAAAACTATGGTGGTCGACCTAATACTCACTTCTAAGTGTTCTAAAGCTATGTGATAAGTGAAAGTGCTCACTGGTGCAAATTTCAGAATGGTAACTAAGGTTTCTTGAGTGCATTAGACACTCTTAAACTACAAGTTTTTCTTCAAAATTTTTACACAAGACTCTATTGACCTAAGGGCATCTCACAAGCTTGATGTGGCTCAAAGGCCTGGCTTGGGCCTTCTTGGGCCTAAGCTAAAAGTCCAAGGTTCCCCTGTTTTTCTGGGCAGAAAATGCCCTGACTTGAATTAACTTGTGACACATGGTTCTAGCTCATATCCTATGAACTATGGTTGGAAAAACTTCTCTGACATACCCTCTAACTAAGGCCCAATTGGGCCTAATGAGGGCCTACCCATGACATGGCCAAATCTCCCTATTTCTAAGTTACAACAAAACTGTCCCCTGCTGGACAGATTTTGTTATTCTACTTGTGCACCTAACCAAATGACATGCAAACCTCCAACCAACTCCTAAAACCTATTATATACTCCCCATACTAACTTCTGGTAGCTTGGGCCTCAAAGTGCACATCAATGACATGGTCAAAACTCACTCTAAACCTCAGGGTACTAAACTGATTTTTCTGCAGAAACTATAACTCTCATTTTCCAAGGCTTTGACTTGACAACCCTATCTAACAACAACTCAAAACTTAAACAAAGACTTATACATGGTATTCTACTGAACTAACTCCCTTTTTCTCAAAATAACCTTGGTGAGATCATCCTTACCTAAGGTGCAACTATGGCAAAACAAAAGAGACTACTCTTTACAAATCACAAACCTTTATGCTCTTGAAGCAACAAGATATATATATTTTTTTTATAATAGATAACCACGAATTATTACCATGCAATAAGAAGTATAAATCAATATTAATACATTATTCCTACTGAAATTAAGGCTCACTAACAACATGAATCTAAATGATCAAAACTTCCAAAAAAATCAAAAGTGATTTACATGCATGCATGCTTTCGGATCTTTCAAGCCAAAGCAACATGATTTCCAAATAAATTTTTATCATAATTCAACATGCAAGCCTAACATGGATTACAACTAAATGATCAACTAGCATGCAAAAGGGTTTTATCAAGCTTTTACTATAAAATTCATGTTATCATCACAAAATACACAAAAATGTAACAAGGCAACAAAACACCATCCATTCGGCTCCTATCAAGTCATGGCCGAATGGATTAGGGTAAGAACAACATTTCATAAGTGTAACACTCTTATGTCTAGCCATTCTTGACCCTATGATACTATATCTCATGGTGAAAGCCTTAGATTCACAAGAATCAAGGAGGTTCACTTTGAGTTTAACAAAAACATCACCATGCAAGGTCAAAACATAGGTTTTTCACTCTAAACTTTTGAAATATATATAAGAATAACATATAGGGAGTAAAATTACTTGGATATAAGATGATTGTTTGAGTGAGAGTTGAAGAAAGAAGGGGATGGGGCTCGGTTTTGGTGGTTGCCGAGAGGGGAGGGGAAAAACCGAGAGGTGAGGGAGGATGGAGGGAGAAGAGAGTGAAGTGGTGGGGTGAAGTGAGGTGATGATCACTTCTTGGACTTGTTTTTATGCATTGATTTGACTATAATGTGAGTGGGTTTGAGATTTTACAAGAGTAACCCTCCAATATAGTTAGGTAGATTTGCATGCAAGGGTAAAGGGGTAAATTGGTTAGCAAAATGTGAGTTAGTGGGGTTGAGAATGTCTTCTTTGCCCTTTGATTAAATAGAAGAGAGTTTGCATGCAAGGTTATTCATGTAATTTGGTAAATATGACAACTAAAATTTATAATGATTTATTTTTATAAAATAAAATACAAGTTCAAAAATTTTAAAATTTATACCATAAATTAACTTGTATTTTTAGAGACTTTATAAAATCATTTTCAAAATTTGTGAACAAAATGCCTTTTAAAAGAAGATTTTTCCAAAGATTAGAATATTCCTTATAAATCAAAAATAAAGAAATTAAATAAACTCTTGCTTTGAAAAATCATATACTACCCAAAGCAAATTTATAATGCAGAAATTTTCACTCACACAAACGTACAATCATTGAATATATTTTCATTTGACTTAATATTATACCAAATTCACAAATAATATTACATAAAATGCCGGTCGTAACAATACATATATATAAATATATATATATATATATATATATAAAATCTACTCGGGATCCTCGACTCCCGGTTTTAGAAAATGTTTTCACCTTTGGGTCCCTATACTAAGGGTATATGCAAATTACCGCTATTTTCTAGCATAGGTATTATCAACTGAACCAACAGATATATATGGCAAGAATACGAAACAGGAATGCATATGTACCATATCACATGCTACAATATATCGCAAGAATTTGCTAATTTAACCATCATGCATTTATCACAAGATAATGCATATACAAGTGTAAACATCACAACAACAGTATAACGGATAGAAAACTTGCCTGAGCGACTGGGGGTTACGAATGGCTCGGGACGAGTCTGGTAACCTATAAACAACAAGTAAGTAGGAATTAAACTAAAGTCACTTGTAAATCTATACTCTAACCAACTCAGACTCTAACGCTCGTTTTGCGCTTACTGATTCTCTTAAGTCACTCGAGTACCCTCGGCTCCACCATTTTTAATAATTTAACCATTACGAGTTTTAAGGCGATTCCTTTGCGAGTGTCTTACCAACTGCCTAACACACTTCATAATTGTTTCATACATTAATTAACCCTTTAAGGTCTTTAACCTATGTATCAAAGTAAGGCGAGGGGTAATGGTTCGTTCGCGAAACGTCGTTACTTAAAACGGCCGTTTCTCCTAAACCGTACATCGGAATCAAACGAACCACATATCAAAATGAAGCTCGTAACATGAACTATCTAAACATGGCAATGGTCAAAACCTAGCAGGGAGTTCTCGGGTCCTAATGTTATGAACAAAAGCAGTCTAAAGGAAATCGGACATTACGATGGCTATGTTTACGCGATTTCCCAAATTTAAACCAATTCAAAACAACCACAATTCAACCCCAATTCACAACCCAATCAAAACTCCATCCAAACTACATCATAACAGCCCCAACACTCAACATTAACAATTTATACTTATTCTTAAACTTGAATTTAAACTATACTACATTCTTTAACCAAATCATAAGATTTCAACACTCCAATCTCCACCATTCCAACCCAACTCTAAACCAACCATCATTAAGCTACTCTAATACCATAACAACCAAAATCATCCTAATATACAAAGTAAAGCTAGGGTTTGGAGATGATATACCTTCCTTAAAGTGGTGTGAGTAGCTAGGAAGCCTTAAGAAGCCTTGAGGAGTCTTAGGGATGCTTGGATCTTAAAGGAAAAACAAGAAAAATCAAGTTAAAAACCTTGAAATCACTATTCATTGTCTTCTTCATTGATTTCTTGGAGAAGATAGAGAATGAATTGGTGGCTTAAACTCATAAGATAGCCATAACTATGTATAAGGAATACTAGGGAATTATCTTACCAATTTAGGAAGCTTGGATCTTTGATTTTGAAATTTGTTTTCATTGAAAGTGTAAAAAGCCGAGAGCAAGTTCTTGGTGATGAGAAATAGAATTTTTTGTTTTGATGAAAATGATTTGTTTGGCTTGGTGGATGTAGTTTTGTTTTTGTTTTAGTTAATTACCTTATTAACCTTGAACTTTGTGTGGTTCTAATTAAACCACATCTCCTTCCCTTATGTCATGCTTATGTCATGCTCATGATGTCATCCTCCCCTCTTTGTCCTCTTCTCATTGGTTGGGTGACATCATCCTCTCTAATCCCTTTGATTAACTTCCTAATTGTTTGCCTAATGACCGCTGATCTGTTATACGGTTCGCTTAACTTTCATTTTCGTTTATCGTTTGAGGGATCATACCGGGATCTTATTACTTAGGTTCCCTTAACCTTTCTCAATATATTATATTCCTTTTATGACCCTCTCTTATAATCCTTTAATTTAAATCCTTTTGATCCTGTTACCTTATACTCAATTCCTTCCGTATCTAGTGGATTTCCGGGAAAAATCAAAGTGTTCGGAATTAGATTCTGACGATCTTTACATACACTTATATACCCTATAGAGTACCAATAAAATCTCAGAATATCCATAACAGAACCCCTACATAGTGTGGCATGAACAGTTTTCTTATTCAGCAATATCAGCAAAAACACTATTCATAAGGGTTACAAAGAGTTCAAAATTTTGGGGTTATTGCATTACCTTTGGTTTAGCAGTCTGTTTAACTATAATTGGCTCAATTTGCACAGTTCCTTTCTCACTTTTATCATCTCCATAACCTAAGCCCTCTTTTCAGTTTCCACTACTTAATAAATTCTGAGTTATTCTGCTAGAGTTAGTCCAAGTTCTGATGATCTCTCTTTCCTTTTCTAAATCAGTTTTTAGAGATTCATTCAATTTTAGCACTTTATCTCCAACATACAAAGCATCATCTCTTTCTTTCTTAGTTTGATGAAGAAAAACTAACTCCTTTTCTAAATAGTCATTTCTGTTTTTAAGATCAAGATTTTCAAATGTTAATCTTTCACATGTTAAAGTCTGATCTCTAAAACTAATGAACATGATTTTAAGGTATAATCTCAACTCAGTAATATCATCAGTATAGAAAGCAAAGGTTGTTTGAGGTACCTTCAATTCAGTAATCTCAGGGTTGCTATCAGTATTTGCCATCAAGGCATACTTCACCTCATCTTCAGAATCTGAAGTGTCTGTCCAGCTTTTCTTCTTTGTGATAAGTGCCTTGCCTTTATCACTTTTTCTTTTCTTGCAGTCAGGAGATATGTGGCCTCTTTCACCACAATTGTAGCATTTGACATTTGAGTTGTCTCCTCTGTCAGACTTTTCTCCTTTGCTTTCAGACTTTCTGAACCCTTTCTTATCAGAACTTCAACCTTTCCTGGAAAACTTCTTGCCCTTTCTAAGTTTCTTGTAGGCTATCTTTGTGATACCCTTCACCATAAGAACACACAGCTGCATCATCTCTGCATCAACATCAACTTCAGATATACTTTCAGTTTCTGAATCATCATCATCAGAATATGATGACTTTGAATCAGACTTTATGATGAGAGCCTTTCCTTTTCCCTTCTTTGAGATAACAACTTCAAAAGATTCCTCCTCATCTTTAAGAGCAACTGTCCTTGACTTTCTTCCATGCCTCTTGCTCCTTTGATCCATCTCAAGTTCATAAGTCTTGAGCATACCATAAATTTCATCAAGAGTAGTTTCAGTAAGGTCATAGTTGTCTCTAATGGTAGTAGACTTCAAATCCTAATTTTTAGGAAGAGCTAAAAGGAATTTTAGATTTGAATCTTCAAGATCATATTCCTTCTCCACCAGTGACAGATCATTCAAGAGCTTGACAAATCTGTCATATAAATCAGTTAATGATTCATCAACTTTTGAGTCAAAATGCTCATACTCTTGAGTGAGTATAGTCCTCCTGTTCTTTTTGATTGCATTAGTTCCCTGGCATCTTGTCTCCCAAGCATCCCATATCTCCTTTGCAGTCTTGCATCCAATTACCCTGTTTGACATGACATTATCAATTGCACTATGCAGTAAATGCCTTACCCTTGCATCCTTGGCAATAGATGAGATATCTTCAGGTGTGTATTCACTTCTTTTCTTTGGTATGGTCTTTGCTGGTTGATCATCAACTGTAACAGAGAGCTTGGTAGGCTTATATGGTCCTTCATTAATCTTGTCAAGGTATTCTGGATCTGTAGCTTCCAGAAACATAGCCATCTTCACTTTCCATATGGGATACTTAGATGGTCTTAGTATGGGAACCCTAATTGTCTCATATCGACTGTGGGTTTGAGTGTTCTGAGTTTCTTGAGTTTTAGTGGGCTTAGTTGGGGTTTGTGTTTCTTCAGACATGATTGTTATTTGGATCTTTACTATATGTGTGTTAACAGAAAAGCTCTGATACCACTTGTTAGGTCACACAACACTATAGAAGGGGGTTGAATATAGTATTATACAATCAAATCGATTTCAACACAAGTATGTAACAAAGATCAAGTATATTCAAATAAACTCTGTTATAATAGAACTGTTGTTCTCTCTCAGTGATGAATAATATCACTAAGAGCTGCTAGGTTATAATGAATAATGTTCTCGATAATGATAACACATATAGTGTAAACCCTAAGTCTGTGTTTATATAGTACACAGTTACAAGATATCTTCTAATTGATATGGAATAAAATTCTGTCTCCTAAAATATATCAATCAGATATCTTCTACAAGTCTTCTAGTCCTCTAACTTTTCATGCATATCTTCTTTTAATTTAGTCCAGATCTTCTCCTGTAAATCAGCCACATTCCTTATCTGAAGTCTTCCCGCACTTAAGTCCTGATATATACCTTCCGATGCCTTAAGTTATGATATTAAGTTCTTACTTCAGTAAGTTCTGATTTCAGTAAGTCCTGATATGTCCTGTTGTTAAGTTTTGAAAACTAAACACAAATCAGATTAGACATGACATCTCAAAAATATCTAAGAAAATATTGAAGTATACCAAATGGATGTGAAATCTACATTCTTAAACGGGATATTAGAAGAAGAAGTATATGTAAAACAACCTCCCGGTTTTGAAGATGCAAACCATCCAGATATGTCTATAAATTATATAAAGCTCTATATGGACTCAAACAAGCTCCAAGAGCTTGGTATGAAAGGTTGAGCAAGTTCCTTTTAGAAAATAAATTTAAAATGGGAACGGCCGATAAAACCATATTTACGAGACAAGAAAAAGATGATATATTGCTCGTAAACATATACGTAGATGACATCATATTTGGTTCAACAAATGATGCACTATGTAAAGAATTCTCTGATAATATGAGTAAAGAATTTGAGATAAGTATGATGGGAGAATTAACCTTCTTTTTAGGATTGCAAATAAAGCAATCTGATGAAGGAATCCATATCTCTCAATCAAAATATTGTAAAGAGATGTTGAAAAAATTTGAAATGGATAATGCCAAACCCATCTCTACTCCTATGTCTACATCCGATAAATTAACGGAAGATCCAAAAGGAATTCTTGTAGACACAAAGAAATATGGGGGAATGATTGGTAGCTTGCTCTATATCACTGCAAGTCATCCCGATATTCAATATAATGTTTGTAAGTGTGCTAGATTTCAAGTAGCACCAAAAAAATCTCATTTATCCGCGGTAAAAAGGATATTGAGATATCTTAAAGGAACCACTGATATTGGTCTTTGGTATCCAAAAGGAATACCATTTGACTTAGTATGTTTTTCTGATTCAGACTCTGTCGGGCATTTAGTCGACAGAAAAAGTACTAGTGGTACTTGTCAGTTTCTCGGTGGATGCCTAGATTTTTGGTTTTCAAAGAAACAAAATTTCGTATCCATCTCGACAACAGAATCTGAATATATAGCAGCTGCAAAGTGTTGTGCTCAAATATTGTGGATGAAGCAAATACTAGATGACTATAATATAAAGTTTGATGTGATCTCAATCTTATGTGATAATACGAGTGCTATTGATCTTAGAAAAAATCCCGTATTACATTCAAGATCAAAACATATAGATGTGAGACATCACTTCTTACGTGATCATGTCAATAAAGGCAATATAAAAATAACTCACATAGATACCAAGTTTAATCTCGTTGACATATTCATGAAACCATTGAATTCCGAAAGGTTCACTAAACTCTGTCTAGATTTAGGAATGCTGGAACCAATAAAATAGATAGATAATAAAATCATATTATCTATCTTTTGGGTTTATTTAAGCCATCTCACGAAAAAGATATTTTCCCGATCATGTTGTTAAGTCTCGTAAATTCAGATTTATCAATAAAGAAATTTATTGATCGGATGTAATGAGATCTTAAACAGCTTCGATTTATCGGGAAAATAAAACTATTCTAAGTGAGATTTATAAAGGCTTTTTATATTATCATAAGATATAATTATATATATATCAATATATAATCTTATTATACATATATGGGTATTTTGGAAAATATTTTTTACAAAAATATTATATAAATATATTTTCTGAGTTAATTTTATATCCAGCCCAAACAAAAATTATATCCGGCCCAAATAATTATAAGAGCATATATATTTTACAAATATATAAATACATATCTATTTTCAAAAATAAAACCCAATCTTTTTTTGGCCCAACCCATTTAAAATTAAAAAGCCCAGTCTCTATATTTCAATCTCAGCCATTCATCTATAACCCTAACTAATCCTGATCGTTGATTTAGTAAAATATATATACAAAACACTGTTTTGTACAGTAGTAGTCATACAATTCAGTCTTTCACTTTCCTCTCGCCTCTTCTCCGTTTTTTCTGGCCTCTTTCTCTCTTTCTCTGAAACCCTAGATCTAATTCATGATTATTCTTCAAATCTTCGGTGAATTATATACAGATAGTATACTTATGTCATCTTTTGTACTCAGTTTATACGATTTTGATACATTTCTTTTGGGTTGGTAACATAGAAATGAATTTGATGATGAAAATCGTCGATTTGTACATAAATCAGACGAGAATCATCAATTCAAACATTCGATTGATCAATATATATAGATATACTTTTATTATTGTTTGATTAATCGATTTTCAAAAACCCTAACAAATTCTTGAAGTTAATGTCAGGAGAAGACCGGAATCGGAGCAAAATTGAGTCAAAGAAGGAGAAACACTATTGCATGTGTCAAAACTTGGGTGAAACTCAGGACTCGGAGGTTGACTCAGTCCGCGAATGAGTCAACCAAGTAAGACCTACTCGCCAGGCCAGGCGGTAGGCTAAGGTAAGAGAATATAATTTAATTAAACCCTTTAAATCTATGAATCTATGTGATTAAGTAAGTTTCGATTGATATTTTTACTTCGATGTGATAAAGGGTTTTAAGATGTGATTATCCGAAAATAGATTATACTGTCGAAGAAAGGTGTTTATATGATGTTACGTCACACACACTATAGAAGGGGGTTGAATACAGTGTTTAGCACAATCAAATCGAATATAAGAACTTAAGTAATAGAAAATAGATTTTATTCACCACAATAAACTCTGTTACAATATGGAACTGTCCTCTCTCAGTGATGAACAAATTATCACGAGAGCTGCTAGAGTTACAAAGAATAATAACTTCGATAATCGTAACACTTATAGTGTAAACTCTATGCCTGTGTTTATATACTACACAGTTATAAGATAATCTCCTAATTGATATGGAATATAATTCTGCTTCCTAAAATATATCAACTAGTTATCTTTTCTTCCAAGTATTCTATTCTTCATAGAATTCCTTCTTCATGCACAATTCTTTCTGTCTTAGTCCCGATCTTCTTTCCTTTCAATCAGCCGCCTGCCTTATCTGAAAGTCATCTTAAGTCCTGATATTATCTCCTGATAAATATCTTCTGAACCGTAAGTTCTGATAACTTAAGTTCTGATATCTTAAGTTATGTCTTCAGTATAAGTGCTGATTTCCAATTAAGTATTGATTTGTCCTGTTAGGTAAGATCTGAAAACTAAACACAAATCATATTACACATGACATTATCAAATATATCTAACAATCTCCCCCAACTTGTAAATTAGCATTATATACAAGTTTAACAGATATTTGATGATGTCAAAAACATTAAGTACAAACGCATGAGAATTTGACTAGATAACTACAACTTACAGTCCTTTCAGCTTTACCATCTTTAACTTTTGATAACAGCTTCAGTCTGTATAAACTTCAGAATTTAAGTAGTTGTAGATCTTTGACTTGGCTTCAACTTTCAATTTCTTCTGATCTCTTTGATATCAGGAGTTGTCCTCAAATTGTTCTTCAACAAACATCTCTCTGCATATTCAAGTTCATTGACCATCCTCCTTTTAGCATTTATCAATTCAGTTGTATCTTCTCCAATTTGAAAAATAGCTGCTTTGAGATGATTTATCTTAGCTTTTCTTATCTCCTGATCCAGTCTAATCAGATATGCCTTGTCAGACTCTAGATTGAATTCCACAGCCTTATAACCTAGAAAAGTAGTTATAATCCTAGCAGAGTTAGGCTTCATATCGACAATATCACCTTTGTGATCTCTGTACTTGGAAAGTATGTGCTGTCAGACTTTACAGAATAAAGCTTCTTCTGTCTTTGAATTTGAGACTTTAAATATCCTGCAGCACTATCTGTTAATCTATCTTTCACTTGAAATAGGAATAAAACATGTTCCAGTTCCTCAAAATACTTCAGTGGTATAACATTTTTCTTAATCTGGTATACCCTTCGATCTGTCATAAAATATAACAAGATATGTTCTTTCAAGAAAGTATGGTAAACCATTTGTACAGATTCAAGTCGATTCAATCTTTTAGGAGTTGCTCCAACACCTGGTTCACTTAAGGAAGTTGGATCATTGGTAGTGTTATGTACTTTTCTTTCATCAGAACTACCGAACCCAGATTTATCTCTTGCTTCCTTTCCTGTAACAACTCTTGCTTCAAAACTACTTGTTGCAGTCTTCAAAAGTTGAGTATGTTTAGCTTTGGTGAATCCTGGTAGGAGTATCTTTGAAGGTTTAACATGAGTAATGTCAGAGGTTTCCTTTTCCTTATCTTCTAATATCAAGCCAACTTGAGCTATGTCAGAGGTTGCTTGCTTCTCTATCATATCAGAACTTACTATATCTTGACTCTGAACAACATGAGCCATGTCCGAGGTTGCTTGAAAAATCTTCTTATGCATCAGAATAGGATTAGCATCTGCTTCATCATCAATTATTTCTTCATCCATGACTGGCATATAAACCTTTACAGGTTCATCAACTTTTTCTTTGCCCTTGGACCTTGGATCAATTTCCATTTGTGATTTGGCCTTGGTTGCCTCAGAACTTGTTCTTTCCTTTATCACAATACCCTTAGGCTTTGGAAATTTCTTTTCAACAATAGAAGCTTCAGATTTTGTCTTGACACCTTCTGCTTTGAGTCTAGCTTCTTCTTCCTTTAGACTCTCAAAGTCCATTCCTGGATTTTTTTTAAGAAATAACTGCTTTGAAATTTCTTCATCAAGTTCTAGATATTCACCAGAACTTATCTTTTTACCAGTATCAGAACTTATTCTTCTCCTAGTATCAGAACTTGTTCCTTGACTTGTAATTCTAGCTTTACTTGACGAAAGTCCTTTGCCTTGACCTTGACCTCTACCCTTATTAGAGTTTCCCTGGTCGTCATTTCCATCATCCTTTCCTTTCAGTGTCTGAATAGATTTGCATTTGGACTTAATCACTTTCTCCCCCTTTTTGGCATCAGCAGGTAATAGAAGAGAGATAAGCAATTCCACTGAGGATTGGATCTCATTGAGTTGATTTTGGTGAGAAGCTTGATTCTTCAGAATTTCTTCAATTTGAGCTTGTTGCTTCTCCTGAGTTTTCTCAATGTAGGCAATTCTGTCAAAGGCTGGCTTGAAAAATCTGTTCTTTTCAAGTTTCACATTCATATCTTGCTGGATCAAGTTTTCTTGAATTTTATTCACCTTGTCATGAGTTATTGAGTGTTGACCTTGAAGGTGCCTTGTACTCAATGCAGTAACTCTCAGTTGTGCCTTGAAATCATCATTTATCAGCATTTCATCAGCTTTTGCAAGATGCTCAGCAAGAATCTTTTCAGAAGGAACAAAACTAACTGAGTTCCATTCTTTAGTCCACTCCTTTCCTCTAGGAGTTTCACTCCAAGGTACTGGTGCTTCCCCTATAACAAACTTCTTGACTAAATCAGCTTTATGAACAGTTTTTTGAGGTGCATGTCCTGATGGACCAGCTGCATCAGCATCTAAATTAGTAGCAGCTTCACCAGTAGTTTCTTCATTAGCAGCATCAGAACTTGTAGATCCTGCAGTATCAGCATCCTCTGATAAAATAGCTGTATGTGAGGCTACAGAGGCTTCAACATTTTCCTCTAAATTCTAATCTGCAGCCAAGTTCTGATCAACATTCAAAAGTGATGTTCTTGGTGGAGTGAGCTGAATTGGTGGAGCTTCCAAGTACAAAACCTCAGGCACAATCAGGTTATGAATATCAATTTCAGCACTTGTACCTGGTTCTTCAGTATGTACTGGATCAACTATAGGTGACATAGGAGGTGTAGGTATTTTAGCTTGAGCAGTTTCATGTTGTGGAGAAGGAAGTAATGCAATAACAATTGGTTCTGTTGAGATCAGAGATTCCTGATCCCCTTCCTTAGCTGATTCCACTACATCTGAATCTGACTCAACTATGTCCCTATGAGCTCTCTGTTTCTTTAATTTCCTCAAAGGTGGAGACACTGTAGGAGCTTTATCATCAGAATTTAAATTTTAAGCCTTTTGAGGGGCCTAGAACTCCCAGTTACAATATCTTTCTAAGAAGAAACCTTCTCAGCTTCTACAATAACAGGTTCTGATATTGGAACCTGTTCCTCAGCATCTGATTCATCTCGCAGAATAATTCTCCTTCTCTTCTGTTGAGTCTGAGGTACTTTCTTAGTCCTCTTGGGTTTGGAAGATGAAGGCTGCACTGTAGGATCAGAAGGTTGAGGTTGAGAATTTTGAGGTGTTTGTGTAGAGGTGGTAGGTGCTGATGGATTAGGTTCTGATGGTTGGACATCAGGATATACTTCAGTATATTTAACCGGATCATAAGTTATTAAGGCTTGTTTGACAGATAAAGGAACTAGGAGGGGTCTTAACACAGCCTTCTTATTATCAGTAGATAATAAGTCATTAAAGCTCTTTTAGCTAGTCTGAATGGTGAAATTAATTCACTAGCAGATTGGGGCTTATCATCACAACAAAAACTATAGATAAGCTGACAGAATCTATCAAAATAAACAGTATTTCTATCTTCTGCCATTCTATCCCCAATAAAACCTAAGACAACACTTGCATAATCAAAATTAGTTTGATTAATGATAGCATACCCGATCTATTGGCTGAATATGGGGATTGCATCAAAATTAGAGCATTTGTTTGCAAAAGCCTTGGTTATGCAGTCAAAGAAAACTCCATTCCCTCCTTATGAGAAATCTCTTCAACTGACCCAGCTTTGCCAATGTCCACTCATACCCCAGACTGGCCATCATGTTTTGAAGAACTAGCTCTTCAATAGTAGAATAAACACAGTTCTCAGGCAGCTGCAGTGCTTGTCGGACCGTAGCCAATGTCACAACATGCTCATCCTCCCCTGATGAAAAAATAATACTTGGAGAACCTTGAGCACCACCATCATCATATACTCCGCTTCTCCAGAACTCCAGCACTTGAGTAACAGAGACTACATCAGGTGTGGTCAGAGCATACCCAATATCAGAACTAGCAAGAAAGTCCTGAATGAAATCAAGTTCTGATGGGGCTTCTGACTTGCTAAGAATAGCGGAGAAGTTATTAGGAACAAACTTAGCTCCATCAAAAATTATATCTTTTGGTGCCATCTCTGTAAGAAATTCAGTGAATAAGAGAATGTTCGCAAAGTGTTTGTAAAAAGTCGTGAGAGAAAAATAACTTCAGAAAATAAAAGAGAGAGAGAGAGAGAGAGAGAGAGAGAAAGAAAAAGAGATTTAGAATAGAAAAGTAAGTAAAAGATTAGAAAATCATTTATCTCTCATATATATACTTTCTCCACCCAATAGTCATATTTTTGAAGCATGTGATACACTTTACACCTGGCACCATTTGAACAGTCAGTAAACGGTTAGAATGAGAGTTAATGGGCCCGTAAAATAAGCAATAATTATGGTGCACATGCAATTTTTCAGGACATACACGTTAACCACTAACCCACAATGATTATGACTGTTTCATCTCACATTACCCAATATTCTGTAAAAATATTATCGTTCAAGTAATGACCAAAAATAAACCAAGTAAATAATACTGTCACGTCAGCATCAAAACTTGATTATTATCAGGATTTAAAAGTCATCAGAATACTGATATGGTTTCATCAGAACTTAATCATCAGAACTTCCATCAGAACTTGTCCTCAGAATTTTTGCAATCTGACACATAAACTGTTCATCTAAAACAACATTTATCACCACGGTAATTTTCAACATTTATATGGAGTGTATGTGTGTGCATTAAGCTAAATATCAGACAAAGAGTAAAGTCTGATTCACTTCAGTACATCTTAGAATTAAGGCATAACTAAGAACTTTTCTCACAATCTGTCATTATTCTGAATCCTACTATTGAATGAGTTCATGCATGAGTCCACCTCAACTGTTTTGTGCTCATTTTATGCATCTTTTGAAATTCTATTTTACAGTGGCTTCTCAGTGTAAGTGAATCACGACTGATTATCAGAATTTATGCTGTTATCAGAGTATTTCTCCAGTAATCATAGAGTGTGAAAAGTCACCAAGAAAATTTTATTTTGTTTTCTAATGCATATTACTTAATACCAGCAATGCACTTGGGTCTTCCTTTCTCCATTTTTACTCTAGATCTCAAAGGAGTACCTGATTTTTATTTCTTTTCTTTTCTTTTTCTTTTGATAAGTAAGGCTTATCAGTACTTAGTACATTCACCAGATTTACTAACATCAGAACTTAACAGATAAGAAGCACTATTCTAGTTTTTAACTTAGTAATAAGATACACAAAGAAAACTTAACTAAGCTCAATATCAGAATTTGCTTGTGTTAAAAGATTTCCATATAAATAATTACTTCAAACATGGGATCTTTAGTATATTAAAGATTACTAGGTCAGCATTTAGTACGATTATCCTCATTGGATTGAATAGTCACAAAAATATTCATATCACTATCAGAGTTTAGAAATTCACATCAGACAACAATCAGCACTTAAGTAATTTTCAATTTAAGCACATAATACACAAAGATAGTAATATCTGTAAATACTGATCATAAAGTCTGATGTATCAGAACATAAACTAAGCAGATTTAGAGAAAGAACCTGAAACCATTCCAAGTTCATTTACCAATCTTGTAAAAGTAGCTTCACACAGTGGTTTTGTGAAGATATCTGCTAGTTGTTGATCTGTGGGAACAAAATGCAATTCCACTGTACCTTCATCCACATGTTTCCTTATGAAGTGGTACCTTATGCTGATGTGTTTTGTCATTGAGTGCTGAACTGGATTACCTGTCATAGCAATAGCACTTTGATTATCACAGTAAATAGGGATTTTAGAAAATTCTAACCCATAATCCAGTAACTGATTCTTCATCCAAAGAATCTGTGCACAATAGCTTCCTGTAGCAATATATTATGCTTCTGCAGTTGATGTGGAAATTGACTTCTGTTTCTTTCTAAACCAAGAAACCAATCTGCCTCCAAGAAATTGGCAGCTTCCACTTGTGCTTTTACTGTCAATTTTGCATCCTGTAAAATCTGCATCTGAGTAACCTATTAGCTTAAAATCTAATTCTCTAGGATACCACAATCCCAGATCAGCTGTACCCTTAAGGTACTTGAAAATTCTTTTCACAGCTGTTAAGTGAGGTTATCTTGGATCTGCTTGAAATCTTGCACAAAGACAGGTAGCATACATGATATCAGGTCTACTTGCAGTTATATAGAGTAATGAGCCAATCATACCTATGTAATCAGTAATATCTACTGATTTACCAGTATCCTTATCCAACTTAGTTGTAGTGGTCATAGGAGTGGATGCACTTGAACAATCCTGCATTCAAAATTTCTTCAACAAATTTCTGGTGTACTTAGATTGACAAATAAAAGTTCCTTCTTCATTCTGCTTGACTTGAAGGCCCAGAAAATAGTTAAGTTCTCCCATCATACTCATTTGATATCTTGACTGTATCAGTTTGGCAAACTTCTTACAAAGTCTGTCATTTGTAGAACCAAAAATGATATCATCAACATATATTTGCACCAAAAGTATGTCCTTTCCATGGTTGAGGTAGAACAGTGTTTTGTCAATAGTTCCTCTGTTTAATCCACTTTCCAGAAGAAACTGAGCTAAAGTCTCATACCATGCTCTTGGAGCTTGCTTAAGGCCATAAAGTGCTTTATCAAGCCTGTAGACATGATTTGGAAATTTGGGATCTACAAAGCCTGGAGGTTGTTCAACATATACTTCCTCTCCCAATTCTCCATTAAGAAAAGCACTTTTCACATCCATTTGAAAGACTTTAAACTTTTTGTGAGCAGCATAAGCCAAAAATATCCTTATGGCTTCCAATCTAGCAACTGGTGCAAATGTTTCATCATAATCAATTCCCTCATGTTGAGAGTATCCTTTTGCAACCAGCCTTGCTTTGTTCCTTGTAAATATGTCGTCACTGTCAGTTTTGTTTCTGAATACCCATTTTGTACCAACAACTGATCTGTTCCTTGGTCTTGGCACTAGGGTCCAGACTTGATTTCTTTCAAATTCATTTAACTCTTCTTGCATTGCTTGCACCCAATCAGCATCTTGAAGAGCTTCTTCCACTTTCTTTGGTTCAGTCTGAGAAAGAAATGAATGATAAAGACATTCATTTGATGTACCTATTCTAGTTCTGACACCTACATCAGGATTTCCAATAATTAAGTCAGGTGTATGTGCTTTAGTCCACTTCCTTCCAAAGTGAAGGTTTTCTCTAGAACTGGATGCTCCCCCATGATACATGCTATCTCCATCAACATTTTCTGATGCTCCCCCTGAACTTATGCTCTTTGAGTTGGATCCTTCATTATTTGAGTTTCCAGAAATATCAGAACATGAGTTTCCAGAATTATCAGAACTTGGCCCATCAGAACTTGAAAACCCTGTTGTAGGTTCTGATGCTTTTTGAGATGTGGTTAGATTTTCAGTATTTTCCCCCTGCACAGGTGCATTTTCCTTAGGCGTAGTCACCACAGTTTCAATAACATCAGAGTTTAATCCATCAGAGTTTGCAGTATCAGGATTTACGGAATCAGAATTTAAAACTTCATTTTCAAATCTCAGTTGATCATGATCATTGAAATCTTCAAGTCCAGTAATCTTCTTATCATCGAAAGTGACATTGATAGATTCCATGACAACCCTTGTTCTTAAATTATAGACTCTGAAGGCTTTTGTAGAAAGTGGATATCCAACAAAGATTCCTTCATCATCTTTTAGATCAAATTTGGATAACTGTTCAGGATGAGTCTTAAGAACAAAACACTTGCATTGAAATACATGAAAATACTTCATATTTGGATTCTTTTTCTTCACCATCTCATATGGTGTTTTTTCATGCTTGTTAATGAGTGTTGCATTCTGAGTAAAACAAGCAGTCTGCACAGCTTCAGCCCAAAAGTAGGTTGGCAACTTTGCCTCATCAAGCATAGTTCATGCAGCTTCAATAAGAGTTCTATGCTTTCCTTCAACAACTCCATTTTGCTGTGGAGTTCTAGGAGCAAAAAATTCCTTCTTTATTCCATGGTCTTTGCAGAACTCTTCCATAATCAAATTCTTGAACTCAGTGCGCCATTATCACTCCTTATGATCTTCACAGAATCTTTGACCAATTTATCCAGTTGCTTGACATGATCAATCAAGATAGATGCAGTTTCACTTTTGTGTGCAAGAAATACACCCATGTGTATCTGGTGAACTCATCCACTATGACCATAGCATATTTCTTCTTTGTAATAGACATGACATTAACTGGACCAAATAGATCAACATGTAGTAGGTGATAAGGCTCAAGAATTGATGATTCAGTCTTGCTCTTGAATGAAGATTTTCTTTGTTTTGCCTTTTGACATGAATCACAAAGGCCATCAGGAGCAAATAATGATTTTGGCAGTCCTCTCACAAGATCTTTCTTGACTATTTCATTTTTATTGTTAAAATTTAAATGAGAGAGTTTCTTGTGTCAATCCCACATTTCTTCAATTGATGCTCTGCTCAACAGACAGATTGCAGAACCATCAGTACTTGTTGAAAGCTTGGCTTCATAAATGTTACCATGCCTGTATCCTTTCAGAACAACTTTGCCTTTAGATTTGCTTACAACTTCACAGTGTTCTTCAAAGAAATCCACATGATAACCTCTGTCACAGATTTAACTCACACTCAGCAAATTATGTTTAAGTCCTGTGATCAGAGCTACTTTTTCAATGATGACATTCCCAAGATTGATATTGCCATATCCCAGAGTTTTTCCAATGTTGTTATCTCCATAAGAAACACCTGGGCCAGCTTTCTCCACAAAGTCTGATAGCAGGGCTTTATTTCCAGTCATATGTCCTGAACATCCACTGTCCAGAACTAGGATGTTCTTCCTATTGCCCTGCAATCACGAAGACCACTAATGATTAGTTTTAAGGACCCATACTTGCTTGGATCCTTTGGCCTTTTTAAGTTTGTTAAAATTTGCAGCGGATTTAGCATCAGAGTTTATGTTAACAGCTTTATTATCAGAATTTGCAATATCAGACTTTGCATCAGAACTTATACTAGAAGGAATAATGCTAACTTTCTTTACAGAAGGTTTTATTTGATAATAATCATAGTATAGACTATGATATTCCTTACAAGTATAAATGGAATGCCATAAACTACCACAATGAAAACAAGGATTTTGTGGCTTATATCTAACAGACTGAATCTTAAATCCTGAATTTAAAGGTAAGGAGTTTATTTTCTTATTCTTCTTGCAAAAAGAAGCCAGATGGTTAGAATTTCCACAGTTATGACATATTTTTCTAGGAGCATTAGGAACAGGCTTATAATTGTTACTTTTGTTCACACCTTCCTTTCCATTCCTATTTTTCCTTGGTGGCTTTACCTTGTTTATATTCTTAACATCTTTCTGCTTATGCTTAAGCTGCTTCTTAGTCATTAAGCCTATGTTAACTTCAGTTGGCTTATCCTGTTTAGGTTTGTCAGAAGTTACTTTCTCCTTAACTTCAGATTTATCAATATTAGACTTTGCAGTTACAAACTTAACGGGATTTACCTTTGGTTTTTATTTAACAACTATAGGCTCAGTTTCTACAGTTCCCTTACTGTTCTTACAATCTCCATAACCTAAGCCCTCTTTCCAGTTTCCACTACTAAGAATATCTTGAGTTGCTTTACCAGAGTTAGTCCAAGTTCTGATAATCTCTCTTTCCTTTTCTAACTCAGTTTTTAGAGATTCATTGATTTCTAACACTTTATCCCTAACATAAAAGGCATCATCTCTATCTTTTTGAGTTTGATAGAACATGACTAACTCTTTTTCTAAATAATCATTCCTCTTTTTATAAGTAAGATTTTCAGAAGTTAATCTTTCACATATTAAAGTTTTATCTTTATAACTAATGAACATGGTTTTAAGATATCTTCTTAACTCAGTAATATCATCAGTATGAAAGGCATAAGTAGTTTGAGGTACCTTTAAGTCAGCAGTATCAGAACTGCTATCAACATTTTCCATCAAGGCATAGTTTTCGTCATCCTCAGAATCTGAAGCATCTGACCAGCTTTTCTTCTTTGTGACAAGAGCCTTTCCTTTGTCACTTTTCCCTTTTCTGCAATCTGGAGATATGTGGCCTTTCTCACCACAGTTGTAGCATTTAACATTTGAGTAATCTCCTATGTCAGACTTTCCTCCTTTGCCTTCAGATTTTCTGAAACCTTTTTTATCAGAACTTGCACCTTTCTTGGAAAACTTCTTTCCTCTCCTGAATTTCCTGTATACAATCTTTGTGATCCCTTTCACCATAAGAGCACACAGCTTCATCATCTCCTCATCAGGGTCCATCTCAGGTATACTTTCAGTTTCTGAATCATCATCACTATCAGAACTTGATGACTCAGTATTAGACTTTGTGATGAGAGCCTTTCCCTTGCCTTTCCTTGAGGCAGCTTCTTTGGGACTTTCCTCCTCAGCCACAAAGGCAACTATCCTTGACTTTCTTCCATTCCTCTTGCTTCTTTGTTCCATCTCAAGTTCATGAGTCTTGAGCATCCCATAAATTTCATCAAGAGTTATTTCATCAAGATTATAGTTGTCTCTTATTATTGTGGCCTTCAAATCCCATCTTTCAGGAAGAGCTAACAGGAATTTAAGATTTGAATCTTCAATATCATACTCTTTGTCAACTAGTGACAAATCATTCAAGAGTTTGACAAATCTGTCATATAAATCAGTTAATGACTCATCAGGCTTTGAGTCAAAGTGCTCATACTCTTGAGTGAGTATCGTCTTCCTGTTCTTCTTGATTGAATCAGTTCCCTGACACCTTGTTTCTGAAGTATCCCATATCTCTTTTGCAGTCTTGCAGTTAATTACCCTGTTTGACATGACATTATCAATGGCACTATGCAGCAAGTGTCTTACCTTCGCATCCTTTGCAATCGATGAAATATCTTCAGCAGTATAATCACTTTTCTCCTTTGGTACAGACTTTGCTGGATGACCTGCAACTTCAACATAGAGTTTGGTTGGCATATGTGGTCCTTCATAAATCATGTCGAGATATTCTGGATCTATAGCTTCTAGAAACATAGCCATCTTCACTTTCCATATGGAATACTCAGAAGGTTTCAACATGGGAACTCTTATAGTCTCATATCGACTATGAGTTACGGTTTTTTGAGGTTCTTCAGTTTTGGTGGGCTTGGTTGGAGCTTCTTCTTTAGACATGATTGATTTTGGATCTTAAACTATTTGTGTGCTAACAGAAGGCTTTGATATCACTTGTTAGGTCACAGACACTGTAGAAGGGGGTTAAATACAGTGTTTAGCATAATCAAATCGAATATAAGAACTTAAGTAACTGAAAACAAATTTTATTCAACACAATAAACTCTGTTACAATATGGAATTGTCCTCTCTCAGTGATGAACAAATTATCATGAGAGCTGCTAGAGTTACAAAGAATAATAACTTCGATAATCGTAACACTTATAGTGTAAACTCTATGCCTGTGTTTATATACTACACAGTTACAAGATAATCTTCTAATTGATATGGAATATAATTCTGCTTCCTAAAATATATCAACTAGTTATCTTTTCTTCTAAGTATTCTATTCTTCATAGAATTCCTTCTTCATGCATAATTCTTTCTGTCTTAGTCTCGATCTTCTTTCCTTTCAATCAGCCGCCTGCCTTATCTGAAAGTCATCTTAAGTCCTGATATTATCTCCTGATAAATATCTTCTGAACCTTAAGTTCTGATAACTTAAGTTCTGATATCTTAAGTTATGTCTTCAGTATAAGTGCTGATTTCCAGTTAAGTACTGATTTGTCCTGTTAGGTAAGATCTGAAAACTTAACACAAATCATATTACACATGACATTATCAAATACATCTAACATATGATTTATGTGAGTTGTGCATATGCTTGAAAAGTTGTATAAAATTCGAAATTGATATTCGATTTAATTATCAAGTGTGATTCAGTTGTCTCTAAGTATATACAATTCAATACAGTCTGTGTTTTCTTTGAAAATCAACATATGTTATGGCAATTTGAAAGATAACTTATGAATGATGATTATAGACAGATATATGAACTTAATTGATTATGTCAACTGTGAAGTCATTGTGATTATCCTAAGACTGTGCAAAATTGAACTTGTATGATCTATGTGCATTAGTGCTAAGATATAGTATGACTGTGTGTTGTGACATAATTTGAAGTCAGATAAAATTAATACTAATATCATAATAAAGCCTAGTGAAATTGAATTTGGATTGTCAATTCTTAAATGATAAAATATGATTGAATGTATGATAATTGGAATAGTGAAATAAAATATATACTTAAGTATATGCTATCTATTGACAGTCTTGGTTGCTTGTTTGAACTGGACCCTTTAAATGTCATATGTGATTATCCTTGATAAAATCTTGATTGCTCAAAATCCACCCGATTAACATATACTTACTAAGATATTAATTAAGTAATCAGTCTGTATAAGTATGTGCCCTAAATTGTATTCATAAAATCTCTTCATATAGTAAATAATTATTGTTTTCATATCTAAACACCTTAATATATGCAAGATGTCCTCATTACTATTTTGAGATGAATACTATGTATCTGGATAATAACTGTCTTGCTAAACTTCAGTCTCTACTTATCTATTGAAAGTTGTATTAAGTCTATGTGCATCATACTTACTTGAATATATATGAACTGTGAACTTGAGTAAATCACTGTTTACTATACTATGCATTTTACAATTACTTGTGCAGTCATAAGAACTCAGGTAAAGTATAATCAAGACTGGCTTGTGTTATCTCAGATTAACAAAGATAAAAATTAATCACTCTCACACCAGCCCTCACAGAAAGACCTGGCAGGGGAGCCTTGAGGATCCCTGTATCTGGATCACTGCTGTGATTAATGGCCACTTAGAATTATAGGTAAAAATTCAGTTAAAATCATTGCAGTTAATGTGTTATATCTTTTGTTACTTATTATTCTGTGAGTGTGTGTGACTTTGAATGTTATTTTAAGTAAATAAAACTAATTGTGCATTAATATGGATGCATTGTTCTGTGTTAAATGTGCATATCATTCCCTGAGTTGAATTTCATTTAACACAAGTTGCCCAAGAAATGAATGTAACATTCTTTTTTAAAACTCAAAATTTTTCAGAAAATTAATTTCTTTCAAAAGGTGACAACCTTTCTACACTGATCTTTTCTTAAAACTGAACATTCTTAAATGCATTGTTTGTCACTTGCTAGGTCCTATGTTGTAGAGTAAGCTGCATTTCACCTTTATGTCACACATTCTCCCAAAATTGTGTACTTTTTGTACTTCTAACAGTACTAAAATAGGATTTTCTAGTACTATTTGTCACTATTTGCATATGTCAGCTATCACACATCATACCTTAGCTGTATAATACACATACCTAGGATCTGGATTTATGCAAACCATGCCTCTGCACATCAACTCTTTGTAAAATTGCATTTAATGATAATCACTGTTCATAAACAGTAAAAGCTACTTTACATAAAATTATTTTCCTAACTAATATTGAATTATGTGCTATGTGCATGCTTATATACTCATATCTACATCTGTTGCATTCGCAGACAAACACAGTTTATTTGCATACATCACTTCATCAGTTATGAACCCAAATGCTAGGCCATTCTACCCTAAGCCAAGACCAGCCATCACAAATCCATATCTGCAGGAATATATGGAAAAGAAACAGTTTATTCACCACAAATCCTCATCATTCAAAATTGTAAACCCTTCAAACCCAAGAAACAGTCACCAAAGGCCATTTCATTCAAGAAACCATAAAAAAGGTTTCAAAAATCACACTATCCCCTTCTATCAGAGTAGAAAATTTCAAGTTCCTCACTCTCCAAACCCTAGACCAGCCAAACCCTTTCAAGCCAGAGTCTATACCAGAAAATCAAACCTAAGACATGAACCAAACACAAACACAAACCTTAACACCTCTAAGCCTCCACCACCGGACCTTGCTAATCCTTCTAATTCCAAGAAATTCCTTGACTTAGTCAAGAATGTCCAGCCTGGTATTTGTGTGAATTTAACTGGTGAAGTGGAGAGGGTCATTAGGCATGCTAAGTGGCAGGGATTAGTATTTCATTTAAGTAGACAGTACTTCATACATCTCATGGGTGAGTTTTACTATAATATGAATATCATTAAGGGTGTAGAGGGAGTCTGGCATTTTACAACCACTGTGAACAAGAAAGTCATTTGTGTTGATAATAAGAGTCTTGATAGGGCACTACACCTTCCACTGCACTTATGTGAATTGCCATGTCATGATATCTATTCCTTGTTTGTGTTCAACAAAGCTGAGTATGAACTTATGCTTGGTGTCTTGTGTGAGTCTGATATTCCATCTGGTCTTTGTGATGTTAACTGTGGAATCCATTTTAAGCATTTTAAAGGAGTTTTTCAGCATCTTGCACTTATCTTAAGGGAAAATGTCCTGCCCAAACCCAATCAAAGTAAATACTTTGACTTTTATAATGTTAAACTGATTTATCTTCTTTACGACAACAAAATCAACTTTAGCATTTCTTATGTCATTCTTCTCAATATGATAAATGCTAATCTGGTAGGATACATGCCGTATAGACTCCTCATCACTTCCTTCTTTCTTATGTGCAACATTCATCTTCCTGATAAGTTTACTAATCTAGGTGATTCACACATCACAAATGAGCACATTAGGCCACAAATTCCTCTCATGCACTGTGAACCACAAGAGGTTGAACCTACTGTGATTCCTTCTATAATTAGAGAAGAAGATGTCTTCCTCTCTAACTATGAGTCTGTCAGAGTCATGATAAATGAACTTAAAAATGAACTTAGGAGGGTTAAAATAGAAAATAGAGAGATGAAGGAAAAGGTAACCTACCTAGAGGGTGTAACTGTGTCTTGTAAATATCTTGAGAACTTAGCTGCATCTACCCTAGGAGACCACTGTATGACTGACCAAGAGAACACGAATGCCTTCCAAGTTCCAATTTCTAATGACTTAGCTATGGTTCATGAGTTAGAGGACATAGGTATGGATGCAAGGGGACAACCTATTGAAACTTTGCCTTATTTAATTCACGTGTGTGATGCTGATGGAAATGTAATTGGGTAAGCTATGTGCTGCTTGTTGTTGGATAATTCTGTGCTGTGTTGTGCTGCTGTTTATTGGACTGCTTTTGCTGATCTGTATTTGCTCTGCTGTACTTTAAGAACTTTGTATTGTTTAGGCTTGTTATGGTACTTTTCCTGGATGACTGTTGTAAAATCCGGGATATCGCGTGTAATTATTTTTATTAATAAGTAATTTTTATATGATTATTATGTGATTTTCGGTGAATTATCTGATGATTGGTGTGAATATGTGAATGCTTATATATGATACAATATAAGTTTGTGATAGGGATAAATAAATTATGATTGTATAATTAAATACTGCATTAATTGTACAAGCTGTGGGCTGCTAGGCCCAATAAAAAGATATATGATACTCAGACCAGAAATGTTAAGCCTGATGGACCAGATCAGGCCTGATGGAATAAAAAAGGCCTAAAAGCCCTGATTATTAATTAATTTCGTAATTAATTAATAAGGGAAAAATCAGATATTGAGAAGAGTCCCGATAAGGATATAAATCCTTAGAGATTAGCCTCAAGGGGATCTAAAAGGATAAGGAATCAGTTTCCTACTATCTAGGACTCCAAAGTCCATTCTAATTATGAGACTTGCCCACCAAATCTCCTATACCAAGTCCAATTCAAGGACTCCCAACATCTATATAAGGGACCTTACCCCACAAATCAGAACTACATTTTTTTGGCTTAATTCTCTAATTCACAGAGATACGTAGGCATCTTGTTAAGGCAGATCGAGCCACAAAACACGAGAGCAGCCATTAAAGGCCTTGAGCTCCCGAATCTTAGTAATAAGTACAGCAAATAATAACCTTAGTTTTTTATCCATAACATTTGGCGCCGTCTGTGGGAATCGCAACAACAACCATGGCGAGAACACAGAGAACAATTGGAGCTCTAGAGGAAGGAACACCATCAGAGACAACCCAGGTGATTTCATCAACCGTGGAGGTTCCTCCCCATTCAACTTATGCATCTACTCAGGGGGAAGCCCAGACAGGGGCAACTCAACCTCAGCCACAAGGGACAACTCCCCCGACTATTCAAGGCACGAATCCTCAAGTTCAACAAGTACATATACCTGTGAATTCTTGACCCGTCGGGTATGAATATTCAACTATTGTTACTACTAACCCCCCTTATGGGATGCCCCTTCACCCTGAGGTTGGAGGAAGTGGATATGCTGGGCGAAGCGAAGCACGAGGGCAGTCACCCCTCTATATACGAGGTTTGGGTCCTATCCCTGAGGATCGGGAATTTTCTGGTTCTTACACTGAAAGAGACTCCGAATCTTCGGATGATGAAGTGGCCCCGAGAAGGAGGCGTCCTGGAAAAGAGCCAATGGCCGATGGAAGGCAACGCCCCCAAAGCACCCCAGGGGCGAATCCCCAAGAAGTGCAGGAAAGGATCAGGGCTCATGAGGCTGAAATCCAAAGGCTGAGGCGTGATTTGGAGGCTCACCAAGCCACCAGACCCCAGATACCTCCTAGGGGGAGAAATCCTCCTCCTGTCATAGACCTGGATGGTCCGGTAAGAAGAAGGGCTGTTGTCCCAAGAACTGATCCAAGCAATCTCCTTCCCCTTGGAGATCCTGATGATCCAACTCCACCCTTCACAGAAGAGATAATGAATGCCCATATCTGGAGGAAATTCAAGATGCCCACTATCAAAGCCTATGATGGCACGGGAGACCCCGCTAATCATGTTAGGACATTCTCTAATGCACTGCTGCTGCAACCCGTGAATGATGCTATAAAGTGTCGGGCCTTCCCTCAAACCCTGTCGGGTATGGCTCAAAGATGGTACAGTCGCCTGCCCCCAAATTCTATTGGATCGTTCAGAGAATTAAGTCAGGCTTTTATTAAGCAATTCATCAGTGGAAGAGTCCATGAGAAAAGTTCAGCATCTCTTATGAGTCTTGTGCAGGGAGCTAAGGAATCCTTGAGAGATTACCTGAATCGTTTTACAAAGGAGGCTTTAAAAGTCCCAGACCTTGATGATAAGGTAGCCATGATAGCACTGCAACAAGGAACCAGGGATGAGTTTTTCAAGATGTCCTTGGCCAAACGTCCCCCTGAAAACATGTTGCAACTCCAAGAGAGGGCAGGGAAGTATATCAAGGTTGAAGAAAACATGAGGAAGACCGTAGTAAGTAATGAGCCCACTGGAGGCAAGAAGCGAAAAACTGATCTGGAGTATATCGCTAAGGACAAATATCCTAGAACCGAACAAAACCCTGATTCAACCCCCAAGAAGGGAGGACCTGGGCAAAAGTTCACTGAATACGCTAAGCTGAGTGCTCCTAGAAGTCAGATTTTGATGGAGATTGAGAAAGATAGAGATATTCGCTGGCCTAAGCCCTTGAAGGATGATCCTGCCAAGCTAGATAAGAGCAAGTATTGCAGGTTTCACAAGGATGTTGGCCATGACACCGATGAGTGTAGGCAATTGAAAGATGAAATTGAGTTTTTGATTCGAAAAGGAAGATTGAACAAGTATACTGGAGATGGAGGGGACAGAAATAATAATGGAAGGAAGAACTTTGAAGATCGTAGGAGGGATTAAGATGATCAGGGGCGGAATCCCCAACCTAGAGGGCCGGTTATAAATGCAATTTTTGGAGGACCGCGACGCCCTCGAGGGCCTGTGATAAACACGATCTTTGGAGGTCCAACTGCTGCTGGATTGTCCAAAAATTCCAGAAAGGCATATACTAGGGAGGTTATGCATATTGTTGGAGAAGCCCCGAAGAGGGCCAGGACAGAAGTAACATTAGCTTTTGATGATTCTGACCTAGAGGGCGTGAAGTTTCCCCATGACGACCCGCTGGTCATAACACCGATAATAGGAAATAGCCCGGTTAAGAGGGTCCTTGTGGATAATGGTGCTTCTGTGGATATCTTGCTCCACGACACCTTTCTAAGGATGGGGTATAACGACTCCCAGTTGACACCAACCGACATGCCGATATATGGATTTGCTGGAGTAGAATGTCATGTGGAAGGGATAATCAAATTGCCAACCACCATAGGTACGGAGCCAAGGCAAGCAACGCAGATGCTGGATTTCGTGGTGGTAAAGGCTAGTTCAACTTATAATGCTATCATGGGGAGAACAGGGATACATGCCTTCAAGGCAGTCCCCTCTTCCTACCATTCAGTCATGAAGTTTCCCACCCGAAATGGGATTGAAGAAGAGAGAGGAGATCAAAAAATGGCTAGAAGCTGTTATGTGGCCTCTTTGAGGGTAGATGGAGTCGGGGGGCAGGTTCTTCCTATTGAAGATATGGATGTTTGAGAAAATGATGAGAATAGAGGAAGGCCAGCAGAAGAATTGGTTTCGGTTCCTTTAGACCCCGAGAATCCTGAGAGGACGACTTTCATTGGAGCCACATTGGAGGAGCCCCTTAGAGGGAAGTTAGTGAAATTTTTGCAAGAAAATAGTGATGTGTTTGCATGGTCAGCAGCTGATATGCCAGGCATAGACCCGGAGTTAATTACTCACAAGCTAAACGTGGATCCAAGCTGGAAGACAGTGAAACAAAAGAAAAGAAATTTTGCCCCGGAAAGACAAGAGGCTATAAAACAGGAAGTAGAAAAGCTCTTAGAGGCTGGTTTCATTGAGGAGATTCAATTTCCGGAGTGGTTAGCAAACCCTGTAATGGTGAAGAAGGCTAATGGAAAGTGGAGGATGTGTATAGACTTCACTGATCTGAATGATGCATGCCCCAAAGACTATTTTCCGCTGCCTAGAATTGATACTTTGATTAATGCCACTGCTGGACATGAGATGCTGAGTTTCATGGATGGATTTAGCGGATACAACCAGATCAAAATGCATAAGGACGACATTCCAAAGGTATCATTTATCACTGACTTTGGTGTTTATTGTTATCTTGTTATGGCGTTTGGTCTCAAGAATGCAGGAGCCACCTATCAAAGGTTGGTGAATAGAATTTTTAAGGATCTTATTGGTAAGACTACGGAAGTCTATGTTGATGACATGTTAGTCAAGAGTCTAGTAAAGACTGATCATATAGCCCATTTAAGGGAAGCTTTTGAGGTCCTGAGGTACCACAAGATGATGTTGAATCCTATGAAGTGTGCTTTCGGAGTAGGATCTGGAAAATTCTTGGGACTGATGGTCTCAAAGAGGGGAATTGAGGCTAACCCGGATAAAATAAAGGCGATCCTGGACATGGAACCACCAAAAACTGTTAAGGATGTTCAGAAGCTTACAGGAAGGGTTGCTGCGCTAGGACGATTCATCTCCAAGTCGGGGGACAAGTGTTTGTCATTCTTCAAGTCGATAAAGAGCATCAAAGACTTTGTATGGAGTGAGGAAAACCAGAAGGCATTTGAAGAGTTAAAGAAGTATATGGCCCAGGCCCCATTGTTGGCCAAGCCAGTTCTGAGTGAAATTTTATTCTTGTACTTGGCTGTTTCAGAGAGCGCCTTGAGCGCGGTGTTGGTTAAGGAGGAACTGAAAGTCCAGAAACCCGTATACTATGTCAGCAAAATTTTGCATGGTGCTGAGTTGAATTATTCAACTATTGAGAAATTCGCTTTAGCCTTGGTAATGGCTTCAAGAAAGCTGCGTCCTTATTTTCAAGCTCACCAGATTGAAGTGCTAACAAATCAGCCACTGAGAAATATCATTCACAGTCCCAAGGCAAGTGGGAGACTGATTAAGTGGGCAATAGAGTTGGGAGAGTTCGATCTCAAGTATAAGCCACGTACGGCCACAAAAGCCCAGGCACTAGCTGACTTCGTGGTGGAATGTACCATACCCAACCAAGAAGTCGGGGGGCAGGAAGATACCATACCTCAAGACAAGGGAGTCGACAATGGGGACAAGGAGAAAGAATATTGGGTTCTCTATTTTGATGGAGCATCAAAAACAAATTCCAGTGGAGCAGGGTTGGTTTTGCAAAGCCCTGATGGATTCTTAATTGAGTATGCTATGAAGCTAGACTTCCCAACCACAAACAATGAGGCAGAGTATGAAGCCCTGATTGCTGGCCTTGGTCTAGCTGGGACACTTAGAGTCAAAAACTTAAAAGTCCGTGAAGACTCGAAGCTGATCATATCCAAGGTAAAGGGAGAATTTGAGGCAAGGGATGATACGATGGCTAAGTATGTTCGCCTAGTAAGGGTTGTGATGACCCAATTTAATGAATGCCATGTTGAACACATTCCAAGGGAAGAAAATGCTAAAGCAGATGCGCTATCAAAGTTTGCTTCATCTGAGATTGAAGAAAGTTCGGGAAGTGTGTACTTCCGTGTTTTGAAGACACGAAGCATAGATGTTAAGCTTGTGGCTCCCATAGGCTTGGGGACGTCATGGATTGATCCCATCAAGGCTCACATTCAGACCGGTTGGTTGCCAAGCGATACAACTGAGGCACGGAAGTTAACTATTCGAGCACTAAGGTACTCCTTGATAGATGGAATTCTGTATAAGAGATCTTTCGTGGTTCCTTACTTGAGGTGTCTCAGGCCCGACGAGGCACGCTTGGCTCTTGAGGAAGTGCATGAAGGTATTTGTGGGCAACACTTGGGGGGCAGGGCCTTGGCTCATAAGATAACCCGTTTAGGCTTCTATTGGCCAGAAACGATGACTGATGCCAAAGAATATGTAAAGAAGTGTGATCGCTGTCAGAAGCATGCACCAGTTGTTAGACAACCCCCCGAGATGCTGACCTCTATCAACTCGCCTATTCCCTTTGCTATCTGGGGGATGGATATTCTAGGACCTTTTCCTATGGCCACGGCACAAAGGAAATTTCTGATTGTAGCCATTGATTATTTCACCAAGTGGATCGAAGCCAAACCCTTGGCCAAAATCACAACTAAGCAGGTTGCACAATTCCTGTGGGAAAACATTATGTGCCGATATGGAATTCCCTGTATCCTCGTCACTGACAATGGAACACAATTCAACAATGAGGAATTCAAGAAGTATTGTGAAGAAAATGAAATTGAGTTACGATTCACCTCTGTGGCTCACCCGCAAGCCAATGGGCAAGCAGAGGTAGCAAATCGGATAATCCTGGATGGACTAAAGAAGAGGATCGAGAAGTCAAGAAATAATTGGGTGGATGAGATACTTCCAATATTATGGGCCTACAGGACTACCTGTAGAGTCACGACAGGAGCAACTCCCTTCATGTTGGCATATGGGGCAGAAGCAGTAGTTCCAGTAGAGATATCACATTCCTCTCCAAGGATTCAGGCTTTCAATGCAGAAGAAAATAAGGAAGGGCAGAGGTTAGCCCTGGATTTAATCGATGAAGTGCGAGATAAAGCACATGCAAAGATAGTAGAATATCAGAAAAAGGCTTCATTCTACTACAACCTAAGGGTTAAAGAGAGGTTTTTCAAACAAGGTGACCTAGTCTTGAGAAAAATAGTGGCTTCTGGTGTCGGACCGAAAGGAAAGCTTGCCCCGAATTGGGAAGGGCCGTACAGAGTCAAGAGCGTTCAGGGTAGAGGAACCTACAAGCTGGAAACTATGGAAGGTTTTGAAGTCCCGAGGACCTGGCACGCACAAAACCTGAAGGTTTACTACGTGTAAGATAGGCGAAGTACGATTCTCACTTGTCATTGTGACAAGTAGGTTTAAAATCACCTCGAAGCTTTGCTTGCGTAGGATTTTATATTCCAGTAGAATTTACATTGTCTAGTTATTGTTGATTAGGGTTGAACCCATACTGTGTAAGGTTTTGGAAAACCAGACTTCATATTAAAGAGTTTGAAATTATTTCTATCTAAGGATGTTTAAAGTTCAAATGCGTATTAAGATTGTAAAGTTAAAACAGAAAGAGGCAAGAAAAGCAACATATGAAATATAACCCCGAAGGGTAACAAGTTTAGATATGAATAAAGTTCAAAAAGAAGATATACAAAAAGTTAGGCCTTGGAAGGCTGAGATTCCTCAGAACCACTATCCGAAGTCTCCTCGGAAGTCTCAGTCATTCCTTCGGACGTCTCGGTTGTCCCCTCCGAAGTCCCTGTAGAAGTTCCCTCTGCAGGAGATGCTGGTTGTTGAGGCGCTGCTTTTGGAGGCTCTTCCACCCTGGCCTTCTTAGCGACAGGCTCAAACTCCTCCTCGGAAGAATCTTCCTCCTCTTCGTCCTTGATCATAACAGCAAGCTTCTCAGTAACACCTCCAAGCTCTGGAACCCGCACAGGGCAAGGAAAGGGGGACTGTTCAAGGACCTCTAGAAACTCATCCTGGATGGCCTCCACAGCAGCATCCCAGCCCTCTTTATAGCTAACTGGGTGAAGAAGGGCATCATGCTCCACCATCAAGTCCTTGAATTCTTGGGTGTCCATCCAGCCATCAAAGGCTTTGTCCTTCTGCGCCTTCAGAATGACATTTTCGGCCCGGGCCGTCTCCAGGTCAGAAGTGGAAGAGGCCAGTTGAGCTTCAAGGGCCTCTATTTTTTGGTTGGCCTCCTCCAACTTCTTGTTGGCATCTTCCAGGCCAACCTTCCAAGCCTTAGCTTGGTGAATTGCCCCTTGGAAATGGGCGTTAGCCTGCAAGAGAAACAGTGAAAGTTTAGAAAAGAAACATGGAAAGATAAGTACGAAGGGCATAAGTAAAGGACGTACCGTCGCCAGAGCCTGGGCTCCAAATAGCTCATTCCCCTCTAAGTCCTGTTGAAGGACAAAATCTTGATAATCCACCGGGGAGATGGAATGCTTAGACCATTCCTTGGACACCGCCGTGCTGCCCACAATTGAGTCCTTGCCCCGGATCCCCCAAGCAGGTTGAAAATAGGCCCCTGGCCTCTGCTTGGTGCGCAGAACTTGGCTGGGGCCTTCCTCATCTGGCCCCGTTGCCTGAAGAAGGAACTCGGGGAAGCGGTCACCCAGTCGAGGGTCTTTAAAGATCTTCCCGGCCCTCTTCATCCTGGTTGTCTCCAGGTCCTTCGGCTTGGTAGCCTCCTCAATCTTCTCAGCCACTGCAACAAACAAAGTCAGTTGAAAACCAATGAAATAAAAGTGCAGGAAATAAAGGAGGTAAGAAAGGGAACTTACTTTTCTTATTAACGGGCGAAAGGCCGCGTTCTACCAGGACGGTCTCCCGGATAAGGTCCCAAGAATGGGAAGTACCGTTGTCTTGCGTAAGGAGGTTGAAACCTCTAGCCTCCTCCTCAGACAAAGTTATGTCATTTGGGCTCCCGTCCACGGCCAGCCCAAAGGATGATCAAAACAGGGAGCCCCAATCTCCACCTTCCCAAATAACAAACAAAAAATCTTTCTTCCACCCCAAGTTGTTGTCAGGGATGGACTTCCCATTCACGATATGGGGGATAGTGGGGCGCTGGTTGATAGAAACCCAACCCGGACTTTTATCAGGGCTGTTTTTGAACTGAAAAATCTTCCTGAAGACAGCAACAGATGTGGGGACGTTGTGCTTGGCGCATTGCGACAGATAGCACAGAATCAACCTCCAGGAATTAGGGGGAAGTTGGCAAGGGCTGATGCCCACATCAGCCAGTAGCAAAGGAATGAATGGATGAAAAGGGAGTCTAATACCTGCCCTTAGAGTATCCCTATAGATGCATAGCGCGTCCTTCTTCCACTGACAGGCCCTGTCGGCCGGACCCGCAAGAACCAGCTTAAAAGGCTCCTTGATTTTGAAGCAGCTGCTCAATTTTTCCAGCTCCTTGGGATCCCGTAAAGCACTAATATGATCGTGCGCGTCCAGATGCGCATCAGACGGATACTCGTCCCCTCGAGTGTTGATCATGTCGATTAAGGAAGTATACCTCGATCGAATAGGAAAATCGTTGGACTTTCTAGCCACGTTCATCTTGGCCAAGGGAGTCATTCTTTTGTCAGCCATCTGGAAAAAGTAAGGGGCACGTAAATAGGCTATCTTAAAATGGCACACAATGGAAAAATAGACACGAAAAGCAAAGGGAGGAATCTTACCTGAAGAAGCGCTCCTGAAAAAGGCTTTGAGCTCCGACTTGCTGTTATTCCTCTGAGAATCTTAGCAGGAAGATAAAGAAGAAAACTAAGAAATGAGAAAGTGAGGAGTAATAGCCTTTCCTCATTCCTTTATATAAGAGGAAAAGGAAGTTGAAGGGACGAAAAGCCCATTGAGAACAAAAGCCCATAGGAAAAAGCCCAGAAAAAAGAATATTCCAGAATATTCCTAGGAATTCTAGAGCATTCTAAACAGGGTGTATTAAGCCCAGATCAATAAAAGAGGCCCAATAAGATTTGAAAAGGCCCAATAAAAGAGGCCCAAGGCCCAATAAAAGAGGCCCAATAAGATTTGAAAAGGCCCAATAATAGAGGCTCAGTAAAATTTAATAAGGCCCAACAAAAAAGGCCAGGCCCAAATCCAATTAGGATTTGGAAAATACAATACCCTAAATTAAAGCTAAATAAAGAAGGCTAGTGGAAGACCAGGAACCAGGTCGAAATCCAGGTCGTGAATCCTGCCCGAAATCTTTCGAGCAGACACCCGAAAATAACGGGTAAAAAAGACCAGAATCCAGGTCGAATTCCAGGTCGTGAATCCTGCCCGAAATCTTTCGAGCAGACACCCGAAAATAGCTGGAATAACGGGACTGAATTGAGGTCGAAGCTTCGACCAGGAATGAGGTCGAATAAACCAAGCATCCTTCAAAAAATGGGGATTAAAAACCCAGGTCGAAGTTCGACTAGGATCCTGGTCGAATTCCAGGTCGTGGATCCTAGTCGAAATCCTTCGACCAGGAAGCAAGAAAACCAAAAAATTTTCGAACAGGATTCAGGTCGAAATATCGACTAGAATCCTAGTCGAAATCCTAGTCGATAGGCTCATGACAAGAAGCTAAAAAAAAAGGGGTGGAATTTTCGACCTAGATCCAGGTCGAGTTTTCGACTAGGATCCTGGTCGAATTCCAGGTCCTAGATCCAGGTCGAAATTTCGACTAGGATCCTGGTCGAATTCCAGGTCGTGGATCCTAGTCGAATTCCTTCGACCAGGATGGCAAGGCTGACCCCTATTTTTGACTAGGATCCAGGTCGAAATTTCGACTAGGATCCTGGTCGAAAAAGGGCTAGAAATCTGAAAAATCCAGAAAATTAGGGAAAATCCCAGAAAATTAGGGAAAAATCCCAGAAAATTAGGGAAAATCCCAGAAAATTAGGGAAAAATCCAGAAAATTAGGGAAAATCCCAGAAAATTAGGGAAAAATCCCAGAAAATTAGGGAAAATCCCAGAAAATTAGGGAAAAATCCCAGAAAATTAGGGAAAATCCTAGAAAATTAGGGGAAAATCCCAGAAAATTAGGGAAAATCCCAGAAAATTAGGGAAAAATCCAGAAAATTAGGGAAAAATCCCGGAAATAAGGGAAAAATTCCTGGAAATTAAGATAATTCCTGAATAAAAGGAAAAATTCATTGTAAATGTGTAGGTCGTTCCACACTTTACGGAAAAACGAAACTCTGTAAGGGAACAAATAGACTTAACTTCTGCGAAACCTAATCAATGTTTCCCAAAAGTTGGGGGGCAAATGATAGGGATAAATAAATTATGATTGTATAATTAAATACTGCATTAATTGTACAAGCTATGGGCTGCTAGGCCCAATAAAAAGATATATGATACTCAGACCAGAAAGGTTAAGCCTGATGGACCAGATCAGGCCTGATGGAATAAAAAAGGCCCAAAAGCCCTGATTATTAATTAATTTCGTAATTAATTAATAAGGGAAAAATCAGATATTGAGAAGAGTCCCGATAAGGATATAAATCCTTAGAGATTAGCCTCAAGGGGATCTAAAAGGATAAGGAATCAGTTTCCTACTATCTAGGACTCCAAAGTCCATTCTAATTATGAGACTTGCCCACCAAATCTCCTATACCAAGTCCAATTCAAGGACTCCCAACATCTATATAAGGGGCCTCACCCCACAAATCAGAACTACATTTTTTTGGCTTGATTCTCTAATTCACAGAGATACGTAGGCATCTTGTTAAGGCAGATCGAGCCACGAAACACGAGAGCAGCCATTAAAGGCCTTGAGCTCCCGAATCTTAGTAATAAGTACAGCAAATAACCTTAGTTTTTATCCATAACAGTTTGTTAATTTTATTATGACCAGAATAAAATATAGATAATTACGGTATTTTTCTGGTAATTTTTGGGTTGTTAAAAGATTTTATATCTATTTATGAATTTATTTATTATTTCTGAATAATTACAAAATTATTTTATAAAGCCGGGAATCGTCCGACTTCAACCATTTTTACGTTTTTACAACCCGAAACTCTTTCAAAAACTCTTTTCTAACCTAATCTGGTAATTTCGGACATTTTCCGTGTTTTGACTTTTTCGATCCGGATAACGGTTTGACCCGTGCGCGTCCCGTCACAAGATTTTCGATACGATAATCATTTCAGTGAATCAACAAAACCCATATTCTCAAAGGACGGGATAATATTACTTTCTTTTCGTATAAAGTATTTTATAAGAAGCCCGGTTTGGATAATTATCCAGTACGGGTATCAAATCGGATCATTTTTGCAGTTACTTAGCGGCTAAGTAACTAATTTAACGATCCAAAATGATCCAACACGAACCAATATTCCATAAATATATATAGCCCTTTTATTATTTCATTTTATTCGTATAATCATAATCAGTCAGTAAAATCCCGTAAAATACAGAGAAAATGTCGAATTAAAACTGCGTTCTTGAAAATCAAACGCACGAACGAAGGCATTATTGAACTCCGATTTGGGCGTGTAGTATATCAAAACGAAGCTCTCAAAATCTTCTTTCTGAATCAACCATTTGTTTTTGCCCAGAAATCAAGGTATTTTTCTGATTTAATTATTTTATTTCGAATTAATTATGGATTAAAATAGGGATTTTTGTCCTTGATGTCTTTGATATGATTTGATGGCTTAATAATGTAGATCTTTTCTTCCTGGTCATTTTGGTATATTATATGTCAAAAACCGAGTTCAATAACATGCCCAAATTGTTGTTTGATTATCGGATTAAAGAAATTAGGGTTTCAATTCTTTGAATGTTCTTAATTAAAATTGGGAACTTTTAATCTGTTGAATCTGGGTTCGATTGAGCAAGACCAATGAATAGATCGTTTAAAAACAAGATCGATCATGTGCTTGATTTTTGTGTTGGATGCCGGAAAAGTATCACCGGAAAAGCTCGAAGCTTCGCCGACGATAATGGCGGTTTCACCGGGGAAGATAACCGGGAACGCCTCTGTGAGCAAGAAGGTCTGGGTTTTGTTTCTGGATAACTAGGTGATTAATTAGGATAAAAAATATGTAAAAATCGTCCGTGTTTTGGCCGGATTTAGCCTCGCCGGAATCTGCAAACCGCCGGTGTTCTTCAGCAAAGGGGGTGACCCGTTCGGGTCGATTGTGACCCGAGGTCTGACCCGACTTCAATCCACTTTTGTCCTAAAAATTTTCTGAAACCTTGTTTTTACACTTTAGCCCCTAAAGTTTCAAGAACTTTACAAATTTTGGATTTTGTTTTAAATTCCTTCAGAATTCAGATTTCTTTTTATAAATTATTTTCAAAAATTGTTTTTAATTTCCAAAAATTTCAAAAATCATTATTTTAATTCTGGAAAATTATTTTTAATTTCAAAAATTCCTAAAATTGTTATTTTAATTCTAAAATTCATTTTTTTATTCAAAAATAAATCTGATTTATTTTATTAATTAATTTTAATTAATTTTTAATTATTATAATTAATTGATTAATTTAATATTAATTGATTAATTAACTTAATTAATTATTAATTGATTTTAATTGATTTAATAAATAGATTTAATTATTTGTTTTTGATTTTAAAATCCTGAAAAATAGTTTCGAGCTTTAAAATATTATTTAAAATTATTTTCAAAGCTCGATAATGAGTATTAAATTATTTTAAAGTCAGATCCGAGTATTCAAACTCTGTTATTTAATTATAAAATGATTCGGAGAACCGTTTTAATTCCGAAAAATGTTCAAAAATTCGTATTAAATACCTGGAAAATCATTTTGACCCCGAATCTTCTTTGAAAAATTATTTTGATCGAATATCTTGCGTGCTATGTGCTACGTGCTATCTGATGGATGTGTTATATGCCCATGTAGTTATTATTTGACTGTTTTAGTCATAACTTTCAATCCGTAAATCGGATTTGGGTGAAACGAAGGGTAAATAAAAGCTTATGACGTCTATGTGATGATTAGAATGATATGAGATTGAGTATTGATAGATACTTGTGATGCCTAACAGAGTCAGCGAGGCATGAGCAGTTGTTTGATATGCTGAGGACTTTAGGCTATAAAGGAGAAATCACAACCATTGGAAAACTGGAAAGGACAAAACTGAAAAGAGAATGGAACTTTTTTTTATTGCATCAGTAGGTGTTTCCTGAACAAAACAACAAATTTTGATGCTCTTCCATCCACTTCTCTGAAAATTGGGTACTCTCTTCTTTATTCTGCTAATTTTAATTATGGTAATACAATACTGCAATTCATAATTGCTAGGAGAGCAGATGCATCAGGAGTTATAGGGTATACTAGATTTCTACAACTGATTTTCAATTTTCTATGCCCTAATGCTATTTTTGATGATGATGAATTACTTCATGTTTTTCAAATTTCTGAAAAAGCAATCACCGATCACATTAAAAAGGATGAAAAGAATAAATTTTCAGGACCTCCCTTTCTGCCTAGAGAGGTCAGGCAATTTCTGTTAAGAAATAGACCTACTCCTACACAGGTGCCTGCAAATCCTGATGCTGGCACCTCTGTCACAGTTCCTGATGCTGAGAATCAAGAAACTACCCATCTTGTTTCTAACCCAAGCATTTTTTCTTCCAAAAGCAAACACACCCAGCTTCTAAATTAGCCTACTCTGCTGTTTCTCAAAAGATATCAGTTGTAACAAAGAAAAGGCTAGTTAAGAAATCTGTCACATCTGGACAGAAAGCTAAACAAGCCTCACTGAGTAAGAGTGGGAAGAAAGAAGAATGCTTTCTAGTCAGGAAAAGAAGATTGATCATGCAAGATGATTCTAACTCCGATGACCAGATGCCAATAGGGTCTTTGTTGAAAACCAAGAAATCCATTATTTCATATCCTGATGACTCTGTTGACACTACTGGAACCAAGGAGCCAACTACTGATGCTAGTGCTCTGCTCGATAACCTTCCAGTGATCAAAGCAACTATTGTGCTCAAGATAACTGAAAAGAGCAAGTTGAAAAGAAAAAGTGAAGAAGTAGTTGGGTACATCAGAAAGAAGAAAATAAGTCAGTCTCCTGCGAAGGATGTCAGTACATAAGAACCTAAGTCTCAAAGGGATTTAGCAACTACAACACATTCGGTCACCCAAGAACCATCTTCTCAAAGGGAAGATGCAGACAAAGAGGCTGTACAAATCATTGTTGATATTGCTCAGAGTTATCCTCTTGCTGACTCTGTTCAACTACTACAGGGAAAGAAAGCTCATCAGGAGGTACTGTCAAAGGTGGATGCAATCATTAATGACCCTATTTTTTAGAACAGCACACAAGAACCTTCACCAAGTATTGCTGAGGCAGCTCACATTTCTCAGACTCCACAAGAACCATCAGTTCAAAGTACTAATGTTGGTCTCTCACCTCCTTTTGACAGGTCAAATCCTGATGTTACATTAGCTCCTACAGAGTTTCATCTTACAACTGAGCTAGCTACTATTGATGATCCCCTATTGATTGCAAGTTTGCAAAAGCATCCTGATGTGCTGTTTGTTCCTCCACTGTCATCACTTCCACTTGAGGACTCACCTTCAGGTATTTCTAACTTTCTCATATATTCTCATGTTTGTATGATTATAAATAGTCTCTTCTTTGAGGTTACCTCTATTTATATGACAAGCATACTACTCTTCACAACCATCTCTTATTTCTTTGCTAAATGTGTGATTGAGTCTTTCTGTGAGACTGTGTGAAAATATCATGTGAGAAAATTAATTTTTTGAGTGGTAGTCTCCTGTACTGGAAAAAGGAGAGGTGGCTTTGAGACAAGAAACTTATAAGTTCTTTTTCTCTTACTGGCAAAAGGAGAGGTAGCTTAAATATGGAAAATTCGAATTTCTGGAAAATTCGAACAAACTTGAAATAATTTGATCCAAATTTCTCAAACTTTTTGTTATAATTTGTTACGCTCCTAATGAAGATATGATACTAACAACTTATATCCAAATGTAGATTTAAAAATTGATTCTTTTGAAATCAATTTGGAACAAATTCGATCAAGAAACCAAGTTCAAATAAATCAAGGTTGGACCATTTTCAAGAAGAACTTAACATTTTGTAATTTATTTCATCTTATAAAATGGGTGGTCTTCATGTATTCGTAGAATAGGTTTTGATGAATTTATAATTAATAACCAGTCCCAAATGTGAAGATTCGGGATGTTTTGACTGGTTCGGAGTAATAAGAAGATTGGTGTTGTGTTGGTTATAATAATTAGGATTTAATCACGTACCAACCCACTTCCCTTGTTCCCTCCCTCAATACTAATTCTCACTTTTTGGCTTTTGTCAAAAAGGGGAAGAAAGTATTCTACGGGATAAAAATGAAAATTACTTGTGCTAACATTGTTTTGTAGGTAAGAAAGAGGATCATACGGAGTGATAAGTTCCGACACTTGTCACAAGGGGTATCTTCTAAAATTTTCTCTTTTTTACGTGCTTATTTGCTTGCTTACATGTTTGCTTGTTTGTGTGCTTATACTTAGGGGAAGCTACTCTCCATATTTTTATTTGTATCTTGCATCATGCATACACTTAGGGGAAGTAGTTCTTGCACACACATATTTAATTTTCATTAGTAGGTTTTGACAAATACCAAAAAGGGGAATATTGAGAGGTCAACGCTTTTACCCTTTAGGTTTTGGTGATTTGTCAAAAGTAAAAGTGAGAATTAAATTAGATTCCTAGGTCACGTAGAATCCTCCCTTAGGGTTTTATGTGAGGCACTTACCGGAATCAAGTCGAACTAAGTCATTTTGTATAAACCGTACTAAAGTGCTTTCCGACACATCTTCAAATGACATGACTTGGGATAGATATATCAACTCAAGGATATATTCTATATTAGGTTGTTTTTGTCAAACAAACCTAGGCTTACGGCTAAAGGCACAGAAACGGAGCACTTTCGAACACTGCTTTTACGAACCAAAAATGATCAAATTATTTAAAAGTATATCACACTTCAATATTTTACTTTCAAATATATTGAATATATTTATTTAATATTTATGTTCAAATTTTTAGTGCCAAAAGCCATGCCAAAAGATCCAAAATAGATTTTATTCCGAAATACCCGTAAATCCTTATTTATCCGGATAAAATCATATAAAATACAAAGATAATTATTCCTTGGACCTCATAATCATTATTTTATAAGAAATATTATTATTCAATAGTTTTGAAGTCAAAACTTTTGTCTGCCTCGTCGGTAAAGACAAATGTATTTTCCGAGCGCACTGGAAAGCTTTTTAACATTCGTAAAAATCCTAAACAATACTTCCACATGTCTTTTAGACTTGAAACTTGGTATTTGTCTTTCGTATCTTTCCTTCTTTTACATATATTATTTTCGTGATCTTAGAATGACTTTTTTCGGGACCCCTAAAATGATACGTAATTGATTTATCGGTCGCTTAAAAGTCATAGATGGTCAAACTTATTTCAAGCTGAAATGTTAACAATTATCCTAAGATATTATTTCTATAGGATCCCCAAAATTTCATAATATTTCATTGAATTTTCAATTTTTAGTGAAATACGAAATATTGGTCATCGGTAAGCGCGCAGAACGTTTTCAGCTTTTTCTAAACAATACAAAAACGTGTCAACCCACTTTTTGGCCTGCAAATTTGAATTCCTACAGCTGTAAATAAGTTGTATGGACCAGCCCCCACTTGTCCTTGCCTTGGAAGATGTGTTAACTTTATTCTAAAGCTAAAAACCTAATATTTGGCCTATAAAAGGACCCCTAACCCTCCTCTTTCCCCAAGCCCTTGGTGAGCCAACCTTATGCTGATAAAACCACTCTAGAAATACTCTCTCTTCTGCTTCTAAATTACAAAAACTTTTCTAGAGCTTAAGCCCTTGTTCTTTCATGTTTTAACTTAATTTTGGCTTTGTTTTTATCACCCAAACACACACCCATTTTCCCCCTCTCTTAGGCACGTTTCTTGGCCTTATTTTGCTGCCTTTGAGTGACCATTTGAGCCTTGAAAATTTAGTAGCCAAATCCACCCTTCGGACATTTTTTTCGGCGACTATTTTTGTGTGTTTTTCGGCTTCACAATCGAGTATCTCTTGTAGTCCACTCTATTTAGAGGGGCTTTAGCCTTTGTAAGGTCAAGAGTGATAATATTGGTTTATTTTGAGTGTATTGAGTGTACTTGAACCCTTCCTTGTTAGATCCAACCATTTAATACATTTTGGTGCAAGTTCCTTAAACTTTGGCATAAAAATGCACGTGTTCTTGATTTATTCGTGTAGTGTGTTTTGGAGCCTTAGTAGGAACATACCAAGAGTTAGTAGCTAAGATCTACTGACTTTTAAGTCCTTTCACTCAATATTAGGAGCTTGAAGTGATTAAAGGCATTTAGACGATTTTCGGTTAAAACCAACGTCCCCAAAGGAGCATAAACCGTAAGTGGTTTTATTCTTGGATTTTGAATACCGAAATCTTGTCTAAGTTTGGTCTTGATTTTGTTATTTGAATCTTGATTATCAAGAGGAGTTATCTTGAACAAGAACATAAAAAACTATGCCATTTGAACTTGAAGAAGCAAATTCAAATTTTCGACCATACGAGTTGTTATACTAGGCCGAATACAAAAGCTCTAGTGCCTTGCATTTCTTGCTTGTTTTTCTTTCTTTAACAAGTGCACTAAGCTAGCTATAGTCTTGTGTTATTAAGTTCTTGACCCTTTCATACTTTATCTTGAAAGAACTTAAAGAAATGAGAAGGAAAAGCATTCAGTTTCACTATTCTTGGTCGAATAGTTTTGCTAGGCACATTGGTTGCATTTTGATAGTTCCGATCTATTTACCAAGTGCATTTATCAAGTTATAGACTTGTATTATTAAGTCCTTGACCCTTTCATTCTATCTTTTGAAAGGACTCAAAGAACGAGCCTATAAATTGTTCATTCGGCCCTTACGTGTTCCGTCTTCATCCTTGGCCGAATAGAGCACACACTTGCATTCATATTTATTTGCTTGTCTTGCATTTTGTTTATGTGATTTGTTCCTTGCGTGACATATCCCGATAATCTTTATAATAGTTTCTGCACTAGTCTAACGCGTAATAGTGTGGCGCACGCCAACTTTTATATAGTTTACGTACTAATGTAACGCGTATTGGCGTGGTGAAAGCCGAATAGTTTAACACGTAATAGCATCGATTTATATATTTTCTCGTAAAATATATATTGCTTGTTTGCTTGTGTGCTTGTATCTTGTCTTCTTTTCTTTGTAGTGAGGTGAAGTGAAGTGAGGTGATCCTTGTGCTAAGACCCAAGTCTTAGGCATACTAACGGGGAGTTAGTAGCCTTTGCACCATGAGGCAAAGGAAAGACCCGAGATCTAAGACCTAGATCCGAGACCCGCCAAGAAGAAGAAGGAAGAAGGCTACGTAAAAGGATTTACGAGTGCTTGACGAGGTGACTATGTTATTTCAGTCCAAGATAGTCTTGTAATAGGGTAGCTATTTATTTTGAGGAAGTTATGTGTGTGTAACGTTCCAACACATTTAAATATTGGTTAGTTTGTATAGGTTTCTCCACCTACTATAGAGGAGGTTCTTTATAGTAGAGAAAATCTCGAGTTCGGGGAGGAGCTCGGGGACTGGAGTAGGGGTGAGTGGAATCTGTTTGTTGAGTTAGCCATCACAAACCAGGATAAACCGATCGTGTCGTGCATCTTCTTTTTGTATCTTTATTTTTCGCACTTAACTAGCTTGCTTGCAAGTAGTTAACGTTAAAAAGGAGAAAAGAAATTTCAAAAAGCCAAGCTCTTAAATTTTAAAAAGGTGATAAGCTATTCAACCCCACCTTCTAGCTTATCGAACCCACTTGCGGGACCTATCAGATGGATTTATGCTTCACACACCTACCTCAGCTGAAATCACGAGTGTGAAAACTACTATTAAAGGTGTTGTTCAATCTCAACATAACATGGACTCTATACTTTCCTCCTTGGAAGATAAGGTCTCTTCTATAGTTGACAAACTGGATGCTATGTTTTCTCTTCTTTCAAATACTGATGCCAAAAAGGGGGAGAAGATAGTTGCTATAAAATGTACATCAGATTCTATTCAGATAAAGGATAAATATATTGATGATGATGGTGAAAAGAATCCAGTTACAGACATTTAAATTGCTTCTACTGCTCAACAACCTCAACATTCCAAGAAGACTGGTTCTTCAGGACAAGGGAAGTCTACTGGTGCTCATAAAGCTAAGTACAAGACTACTACTGATCCTCTTGAGGATGATGATGTTAAAATCTCTAATTTAACAGATGTTAAAGGATTATTCTTTCCTTACAAACATAAGGAAACAGGTGAAGAGATTATCTTGTACTACAAAGACAAGAGGTTTGAGCAAAAGAATGGTAGGAGTGCTCTTGGGTCTATAACTGAAGAATTTCCTAATCTAACAGCTAAAGAAGCAGTTATGCAACAAAAGGAGTTAATGGCTCAAATTGAAGCTGAAGCTAACACTTCTAAAGGAAGAGGAAAAAGATATGGAAGATCTACAAGAGCTAGAGGAATAGGAGGAAGAGGAAGGACTTCTAAACCAAGTCAAGTGACTGCATTTAATTCTATATTTCTGAATGTTCTTTCCAGAGAAGGTTATGTTCCCGTACAAGGACATGAAGGAGCTGAAGAAGTTCAGATGCCAGAAGAGTTGATTATTCAAAGGAAGAAAAGATCGGCCACTGACATTGATCAAGCTGATACAGTAAATCAGAACGTAACTCCTGAAGCAGACATAAATCCTGCTGTAAAAGCAGATCCTAATGTTGTGAACCTGATAACTAATTTTGACTCTGATGAAAAAGTGATTGAAGCATTAAATGAGTCAGCTCTTACTATAGTAGTCACTCCTCATATTTCAGAGGTTGATGAAAAAGAAAAAGTTGACAGAAGAAAAGCTGATCAAGCATGCAAAGATTATGTGCAAAGAGTTTTAAAATCAAAGAGAGAGTTATGGTATAAAGCAATAGGGAAGATTCGTGATTTGTCTAGAAGTTATGCTCCTCTGAACAAGAAGGATAAAAGATGGAAAGACATTTCTACATTCAATTATCCTAAAGGGTTCAAGCATGTTGAATTTGTGTCAGCAGGGTTAAGGGATTCTATTTCAAAACAGGAAGATGTTGATAAGTCCATCAAGAAACCTTCTTGGGTGGAATATAATGAAAAACTTAAACTTTTCAAATCTCGAACTAGAGGAAGCATTGGTCATTCTGAAATGGATATTCTAAGATCTGATCTACTGGATACAAATACTCTGACTGAAAATCTTGGTGAAAGAGTTTCTCCTTCATATCTTGAGAAAGTTGAAGCTGTGAAGATTGTTTATAGAAAGATAAATGATAATGATGTCATAGAAGACATTATGTACTTATTGAGGGATGGTAAAGTAAAGAGATTTACATTGCAGCAACTCTTAATGAAGACTGTGACATAACTGAAATACATTCACTATCTTCTTAGAGTTGAGAACAGTGTCACCAGAAATTGGTCTTCTATGATACTGGAAGTCATCAGAAGAAGAGTCATGACAAAAGATGATAAATACAATGGTGATTATGTTCCTATATACATAACTTATATTGGTCAAGAAATGAAGATGGAAAAGGGAGCTGCAGTTCTAAAAGTTTTTCTCAACAGTCCTCAGTTATCTTTCAGTCCTGATCATGAAGATGTCAGTTTAAGTTTTATGTTGATTGGTGATCTTGAGATAAACAAAAGCTAAATTTATAAATTAAGATCAGCCATCTATCAGCTTGGAGAAGACACTGAAGGGAATAGAGAGTTGAAGAAAAAGCTTGTTAAAGTCCTACAAAACAGGGAGAAAGAAAGATTAAAAAACTTTCTGGAACTGTCAGTTATCTAAAGTTATTGAAGTAAGCCTTACTCCTTGTACATTTTGTAGTTGGTTTTGGCATCATTGAGAATGGAATTTATGCTTCATTAAATTAAGCATAAATTGGGGGAGATTGTTACGTACTGATTCTCAATGATCAGAAGAAGCTCAGGATCTGGCTGTTCGGGTGTCATCAGTATTTGATGTGTCGTCAAGATTTGACACATCATCAGTATTTGGATGTCATCAGTATCTGAAGATAGTCAGCTTAGAAGATTTGTTTTGTTCCTTGTATTGTGGAATAGATATCTTTTACGTCTGAGTTATAGGACTTTATCTATTCAGTTGAAGATATGTATCAGTTTCAGTTAGCTTTTGATAATGCATATCCTAGATTGTTTAGTCGTAGCTTTGTAGTATATAAACACAGTTTAGGTAATCACATAGTGAAATTAACTTGAGTATTATATGACCTAGCAGCTCTCAAGAACATCAGTATTTCTTGAGAGAGTTTTGTAACAGTTTTTATCAGAAATATTAAAAGTTATTATATTTTATTACTTGTTCGAAACATTTATACAATTGTGTCCAACCCCCTTAAACAATTATATCTTTATTGGGTAACACTTTGGATGCAAATGCTACATTCTAAGGAATCAAACTGAACAGCATGGAAAGTTTGATGCTAAAGCAGATGAAGGAATTTTTGTTGGATATGCTGTTGGAAAAGCATATAGAGTCTACAATCTTAGAACAAACATTGTTATGGAATCTGTACATGTTGTGTTTGATGATAAGAAGATTGAAGGACTAAAATATGAAGGTTGTTGGGAATATGTTGTGAACATGATGATAAGTTGAACAAAACACCTTAGTAGATTTAACTTAGTGTTTTTGTAGCTCTCGACGGGTGGTCTATAATAGTCCCGATGGATGAACTTTATAGTCCCGAAGGATGACCACTAAACATCCATCGAGAGTGTAGTTTATGTAATAATAAGTCTTTTAGCACATTTCTGCAAACAACAATATATTAGTTGAGTAGATGATATAGGACTCTTTAAGTCATGTTGACTACTAGATTGATATGCAGAATAGGTTGGCTAATTGTAAATTTAAGTTGTCTTGTAATTCTGTATAAGTGAAATAGAGTCAAGTGGCAGAAAGGCTCCCAACGGATGATCTACAAAGGCTCCCGACAGATAATCAACAAGGAATCCGACGGATGACCAACATCGTCACAACAGATGATCATATTCAAAAGAGCAGTTGACAGTGACAACATAGTCACATGCGTCCGGTGTTTGCAAATGGAATGTGGCAGCTTATTTATAGGATTTAGAGAACAAAGAAGCATTACCATTTTTATGCAATTATGAAGATATTCAAAGATACTGGATAGTGGAATGAAGTAGCATGAAATTAGACTAGAAACAATTTTTTGTTTTACTTGTTTGTCTTGTTATCATGTAACTTGGTAGTATATAAACCAAGTGTAGCAAGTAGAACAAAGAATCAAGTTAGTAAGCATTATTTTCATAGAGACAGAAAAGGATGTATCTTTTAAGCATCTCTTTGTAATTTTGCAAGTTCACTTGTAAGAAGCTGTGTGTTATTCAAGCATCACAGAGTTCTCATCTTAATATATATATCTCTGGTGGAATTGTTCAAACCCACCTGAAAGTTTTAAAGCCTTGTGTTTTATTTCTTTGTGTTTAATTTTCATATCTTTATCATTCCGCAATATAGAAAAATCTGTACAGTTATATTATTAAGTAAGAACAGTTTTAAAAACATAAAAAGAAACAAGAATTACATTCAACCCCACCCTTCTATAATTCTTGTTGCATTGTTTGGGAATAACAATTGGTATCAGAGCAAGCTCTTGAAGTACAAAGAGTGTAAAGATCACCACAATCAACAAGATGAACATAAAAGATGTTGAAGTAAAGATTCCATTTCTGGAAAAAGATAACTATCACCATTGGAAGGTGAAAATGCACCTGCATCTCCTATCTCAAGATAAAGCATATGTGGACTGCATTGAGAAATGTCCACATGTCCCTATGAGAGCTGCTATAGGAAATGAAGCATCAGTCCCAAAGCCACAAGCAGAATGGTCATATCTAGATCAAGAACAAGTTCAAAAGGATAAAAAGGCCATGAACATTCTGTTTAATGGTGTTGACGATGACATGTTTGATAACATCATAAACTGCAAGACTGCTAAGGATGTTTGGGATACAATCCAAGTTATATGTGATGGAACTGAGCAAGTAAGGGAGAACAAGATGCAACTCTTGATTCAGAAATATAAGCATTTCCATAGTGAAGAAGGTAAGACACTCAATGAAATTTTCAGTAGATTTCAAAAACTACTAAATGCTCTAAAACTGCATGGAAGGGTCTATCAAACAAAAGACTCGAACCTTAAATTCCTTAGATCTCTACCAAAGGAATTGAAGCCTATGACATTCTCACTGATAAATTCTTAAGATTATAAGGAATTCACCTTGGATAGAATGTATGGGATTCTAAAAACTTATAAGCTTGAAATAGAGCAAGATGAGAAGATGGAAAAAGGAAGAAAGAAAGGAGGATCCATTGCATTGGTTGCTGAGCAAGAAAAGGAGAACGAGATAAAGGTTGAAGTTGTTGAATCTACACCAAACTTAAGAGTTTGTGAAGGAAAAGGAAAGGGACTAGTAGCTAAACATGACGACCATCTTAGTCAAGATGACGTAGATGGGCATCTTGCTTTTCTATCCAGGAGATTTCCCAAGCTAAAATTCAAGAAGAATTTTGGAGCAGCCAAGTCAAACAGAAACATGGTTGATAAGTCTAAATTAAAATGTTTCAAGTGTGGCTTGGCAGGTCATTTTTCTAGTGAGTGTAGAAAGCCTGACTCTGGTAAAAAGAAGTTTGAGGTTGTTGATTATAAGCAGAAATACTTTGAGTTGCTCAAGCAAAAGGAAAGGGCTTTCATTACACAAGAAAATGATTGGGTTGCGGTTGGATAGGAAGAGGATGAAGATACAAGCTATGCCAATCTAGCACTTATGGCCAAATCAGATGAAATAGAGATAAATTCATCAAGCAATCAGGTAATCACTACCAACCTAGCTCATTTATCTAGAGCTGAGTGTAATGATGCCATAAATGACATGTCTACTGAGTTATATCACCTGCGTGTTACACTCAAGTCTCTCACTAAAGAAAATAATTAAATTAAATAGAACAATGTATTTTTAAGTGAAATAAACAATGTGCTAGAGACTCAATTTATTGAGTTTGAAAAATTGAAAATAGAATGCAAGATTGCTAAAGATGAACTAACTGAATCCTTAAAGAAAGAAGAGATTTTAAGGAAGCAACTTGAACGAGAACAGGAAGTAATTAAGGCATGGAAATCATCTAGAGATGTCCATGCTCAAATTACTAAAGTTCAAGGTATAGAATCTTTTTGTGATGCAGCCTGGAAAAAGAACAAGGAGAAGCTTGATTCCAATCTAGTTGAAGGACTTTCAACGGATGTGGATTCGATGGATGATGAAAATTATCCATCGAATAATTAAAAAGGATTATCCGTTGAAAGATAATGAGCCACATCCGTTGAGTGAAAGAAAACCAGTTAGCAAAGCTAAGCTAGCTAAGTTGAATAAAAAGTATGGATCAGTCTTTAAGAACTTTGTTCCAGGATAAATAAGTCAAGTGAAGAATCAGCTAACTGGAGAAGAGATTGGCACTCAAAGGGATAAGCAAGGTATACTAAGGTTTTCCTCAAGAATTTGGATTCCTCATGTACCTGAATTGAAGAATGAGATCCTACAAGAAGCCCACAATTCAATATTTTCAATCCACCCGGGAAGCACCAAGATGTATCGGGACTTAAAGCAGAACTTTTGGTGGCCAAATATGAAGTGAGACGTGGCAGAATGGGTTGCAAAGTGTTATACTTGTTAGAAATTGAAGGCAGAACATCAACGACCAAGCGGATTAATTCAGCCCCTAAAGATTCCAGAATTGAAATGGGAAAATATTGCTATGGACTTTATAGTGGGACTACCGCGAACGAAATCCGGACATGACGCTATATGGGTTATAGTCGATCGCCTTACAAAGTCGGCGCATTTCCTTCCAATTAATGAGAAGTCGTCATTGGACAAATTAGTTCATCTGTACGTGCGTGAAATCGTATTAAGGCATGGAGTACCCGTATCGATAGTTTCAAACAGAGATCCCCAATTTAACTCGAGATTCTGGAATTAATTTCAAGAAAGTCTTGGCACGAAGTTGAACATGAGTACGGCGTACCACCCGCAGACCGATGGTCAGAGTGAAAGGACAATTCAAACAATTGAAGACATGTTGCGCAGTTGTGCAATCGATTTTGCAGGAAGTTGGGACGACCACTTGCCATTGATAGAATTCTCTTACAACAACAGCTATCACTCCAGTATTGGCATGCCACCATACGAAGCTTTGTACGGATGAAAATGTAGATCGCCGAAAAGTTGGAATAAAGTTGGAGAAGGAAGGATTCTAGGCTCAGAATTGGTACAACAGTTGCATGAAACAGTCAAGTTAATTCAGAAGAGGTTGCTTGATGCTCAAGATAGACAGAGGAAGTATGCGGATCCAGCGCGTAAGGATGTTCGATTCCAAGTAGGCGAAGCCGTTTTGTTGAAGGTGTCACCAAGAAAAGGGTTGTCTAGATTTGGAAAGAAGGGGAAGTTAACACCTAGATATATAGGTCCTTTTGAGATTTTGAGTCAAGTGGGGAAGGTAGCCTACGAGTTAGCCTTACCACCTCAGTATCAACATGTGCATAATGTGTTCCATATGTCATTTCTTAAAAAGTACAATCCTGACGCCAGCCATGTGATAGAATATGAACCTGTAGAAATTCAGGCAGACCTATCATTTATGGAGCAACCTGTCAAATTACTCGACTGGCAAGTAAAGAATCTTAGGAATAAGTCGGTAAAGTTGGTGAAAGTACTTTGGAGGAACCCCAAGGTTGAAGAATCAACTTGGAAGTTAGAGTCTGATATGCGTTCCCGGTATCCTCATCTGTTCTCTTAGATTCTGGGGACAGAATCCCTTAAGGGGGAGAGGATGTTACGACCGGCATTTTATGTAATATTATTTATGGACATGGTATAATATTAGAGCCGAATGTAAATATACTTAATGGTTGTACGTTTGTGTGAATGAAAATTTTTGCATTATAAATTTTCTTTATGTAGTGTATGATTTTTTTTCAAAGCAAAAGTTTACTTATTTCCTTTATTTTTTATTTATAAGGAATATTCTAAACCTTGGAGAAATTTTCTTTTAAAAGTTATTTTGTTTACAAATTTCGAAAGTGATTTTATAAAATTTCTGAAATCCAAGTTATTTTATGGTATAAATTTTATAATTTTTGAACTTGTATTTTATTTTATAAAAATAAATCTTTACAAATTTTAGTTGTAATAATTAGAAAATTATAAAGAAGCCCTTGCATGCAAACCACCTTTCTATACTCTTCAACGACAAAGAAGACATTTCTAAACCCTCTAACTCGTGATTTATTAGCTAAATTACCTCCTTGACCTTGCATGCAAGATAGCCTAACTCTAGCTAGAAGGTTACTCTTGTCATTACCCAAACCCACTCACATTATAGTCAAATCTAGATATAAAAACAAATCAAGGAAGTGATCACCACTCCACTTTCACTCCACCACTTCACTCTCCTCTTCTTCTCCTCCTCCCTCTCGGCTTTCTCCCCTCCCTCTCGGCAATTTCCAAAACCGAAGCCCCCATCCCCTTCTTTCTTCATTTATTCACTCAAATAATCATCCTCTAATCAAGTAATCTTACTCCCTACATGTTGTTCATGTGTATCTCAAGAGTTTAGAGTAGAAAAATTATGTGTTGACTTTGCATGGTGATGTTTTTTTTGTTAAACTCAAAGTGAATATCCTTGATTCTTGTGAATTCAAGGCATTCACCATGAGTTATAGTATTATAGGGCTGAGAATGGCTAAACATGAGTGTGTTGCACTTATGCAAATGTTGTTTTCACCTTAATCCATTTGGCCATGACTTGATAGGAGCCGAATGGATGGTTCTATGGCTGCTTTGTTTCATTTTGTGTGTTTTTGTGATAATAACATGAAAATCTTAGTAAAATCTTGGTAAAAACCTTTGCATGCTAGGTGGTCATTTAGATATAATCCATGATAGGCTTGCATGTTGATTTATAATGAAAATTTATTTGGAAATCATGTTGTTTTGGTTTGAAAGACTCGAAGTCATGCATGCATGTAGATTTTTCTTGAATTTTGGAAGTTATTGATCATTCGAAGTGATATTTTGCTAGTAAACCTCAATTTTAGTTAAGTTAAGATATTAATTAAGAATTGTGCTCCTTAATATGTGATGTTATTTCATTTATACTTATCAAAAGGGTTAAAGTTGTTGTCCTTGAAAACTTGATGACTTGTAATGTGTGTAATGTGATTTCCTTTGTTTTGCTATGTTGCACCCTAGGTAAGGATGATCTCCACTAAGCCTATTTTGAGTGTAAGGAAGTTAGTTCAGTAGATCACCATAGTTAAGTTATGGTTTGGGTATTTTGGTTGTTGGTGGTTGAGTTTGTTAAGTGAGAACCTTGGAGAAAGGAGAGTCTTAGTTTCTGCAGAAAATCAGTTTGGTACCCTGAGATTTAGAGTGCGTTTTGACCATGTCATTGTTGTGCACTTTGAGGCCCAAGCCACCAGAATCTATAATTAGGAGTATATAAAAGGTTTTAGGTGTTTGTTGGAGATTTACAAGTCGTTTGGTTAGGTGCACGAGTGGAATCACAAAATCTGTCCAGCAGGGGACAATTTTGTTGCAGCATAGAAATAGGAAGTTTTGACCATGTCATGGGTAGGCCCCCATTAGAAATTGTTGGGCCTTAGTTAGAGGGAGTGTCAGAGGAGTTTTTCCAACCATAGTTCATAGGATTTGAGTTAGAACCATGTGTCACAAGTTAGTTCAAGTCAGGGTCTTTTCTGCCCAGAAAAACAGGGGAATCATGGACTTTGAGCTTAGGCCCAAGGAGGCCCAAGCTAGACCCTTGAGCCAAATCAAGTTTGGGAGATGACTTATGGTCATAAGAGTCTAGTGTAGAAGTTTTGGAGGTAAAATTATAGTTTAAGAGTGTCTAATGCACTCAATAAACCATAGATGTCATTCTGAAATTTACTCCAGTGAGCACTTTCACTTACCACATAGTTTTAGAGCACCTATGAGTGAGACCTGGGTTGACCACTATGATTGAAAGATAGTGTAAAGCCATTAGAGTTAAAGGCCCAAGTGAGGGTCAATAGGTTTTGGATAGTTAAGTAAAGGCAAATCGAGTTAGAAGGCCCAATTTGGAGACTTTGTCTAGTTTAGCGATCACGTGACTTAGTTGAGGATCGAGATCATCCAAGCCTAGTGTTGTATTATGATGTGAGTGATATTATTTGGTATTAAAATATGGTATGTGAGTATATGTGGCTATGTGTACTATTGTATTTATGAGGTGATTATAAATTTCGTGCATATAGGCCTAAGTGTCATTTGTGTTTAATTTCGGGTTGTAAATAGGTTGAGTTGGTGAGAGTATATTATAATGAGGTTATTATTAATTGTGTAGGATCTCGAGATGAGGGTAAACTTGCCATAAAGGTCGAGTAAAGATTCCAGTTGCTCCTACCAGCCAGACCAGACCATCCTTTTTCAAGGCAAGTGATTCAACCTATTTTTCGTTTACACTGCAAATGTGTGATAATTAGTTCATATATATTGATGCGATTATCCTGAGTTATCTTGATATACTTGAACCAAGTGATTCTTAAATCTATCTTTATATTATATAGAAATGCCATGAACCCTTAAGTACATATTGCAAGTAGATCAAAAATCGTATCACACTAGTATATCAAAGTAATTGGAATGCCAAGATAAAATAAAGATTTGATATAATACTTGATTGATCCTCTTGATTAACATATTATTGATTCCTAAAATATTGACATCTCACCCTAATGCTTGAACCCCAATAGAAACTATAACTTGATACCTAAAAGCCAGATATTCTTTAAAGTTGTTCTTAATTGATTGATAACCCTTTTTTTTCTTACCCTAAAGTTCGACAATCCTGATATACCTTGAGCTAAAGATCATTTCTTCATACCTTAACACCCTTAGTATTCATGAAGCTTATCTTCTTGATGTTCTAGTACTTGTACCTTGTCGAAAACCATTGCTTTAAGCCTAGTTTGGCATTACTCTTTCATAATATCCAATAGCCTTGCTAAATTTCCTTGTCAAAGTTCTTGTATATGGAAACCTTTCAATTACCCTAATAAAAAGTCTAGTGGATCATGACCCTGAGATTTGGTAACATATTTCCAGTGTTTCAAGTTGATCTATAATCCCTTACTACTTAAGAGATTTTATCATAAATCGGCATCAGTTTTTGAAATAATTAAAATATGGATTTTCAGTCCCAAAGGGGGATACATGTTTTCTTTGAATAGTGGATCTGGACTGAGACGCGATTCCTTTCCACACTTATATTGTAGGCTTAAAAGTTGCCTAGGGATCCCATTAATGTTTTAGAACCCAACGAGGTTCGGGATTACTTCGTGGCTGATCACCGGCTGTAATCTGTAGCGTCATAAAATGATTTTGTTTAAGTTATGATTTTGAAAATGTTTTGATTCAAGAAAATGATGTTGGTTACGTCTTCGCATTGTCATTCTTATATATATATATATATCTCTCGATTTATGCTTTGTACCGAATTATTTAGCACTTATTGAGCATTTGGCTCACTCCTTGCTTTACCCTGATATTACAGCTAGCAGCTATGGTTAGATTCAAGCAGACAGCACGTAAGACCTGTGATGCCGATGCGTATGTCCGAGCTCAGGTAAAATAAGAGATAGTTTTGTGTGAGGACTCGATAAAAAAAATCAGTTGTAATAGATGATAGTGTTGGGCTGTTCCAAACCCTAAACTGTAAGATCTTGGATTCGGTCAAGTTTACTTTCTTTTAAATATTGTAAAAGTTATTTATTTTATATGTTAAGTTGGGGGTGTGACAGATAATGTCATCATTAAGGAAGTTGCCCTAGTGGATGGTCTCAAGCATAATCTGTTGAGTATCAGCCAGTTTATTATAGGGGCAACTCAGTTTCTTATAATGCAGAAGCCTGTGTTGTGACTGACAAGAAGAGCAACAAACTGGTTCTCACTGGAGTGAGAAAAGGCAATGTGTATCTAGGTGACATCAACTCAACGAATGCAGAATCTGTAACTTGTCTTCTCAGTAAAGCAAGTCAAGATGAAAGTTGGCTATGGCACAAGAAGCTGTCCCATCTAAACTTCAAGATCATGAATGAACTAGTCAAGAAAGAATTGGTTAGAGGTATTCCTCAAATGGAGTTTTCAAAGGATGGATTGTGTGATGCCTGCCACAAAGGAAAACAGATTAAAACATCATTCAAAAAGAAGCTTGATTCAACAATTGAAGAACCTTTGCAACTATTGCACATGGATTTGTTTGGACCAGTCAATGTGTTGTCCATCTCAAGAAAAAGATATTGCCTAGTAACTGAAGATGATTTCTCAAAGTTCTCTTGGACATATTTTCTAAAATCCAAAGATGAAGCTAGTGAAATCATCATCAATCATATAAAGCAAGTCAACAATTATCCTGATTTCAAATTAAGAAGAATCAGGAGTGACAATGGAACTGAGTTCAAGAATTCTGTGATGAGATTATTTTGTGAAGAGAATGGGATTATGCATGAGTTTTCTACCGCTATAGCTCCACAACAAAATGGAGTGGTGGAAAGGAAAAACAGATCTCTTATTGAAGTTGCAAGGACAATACTAGAAGAATCAAAGTTACCAACATATTTTTGGGCTCAAGCTGTGAATACTGCATGCTACACTCAGAATATTTCTTTGGTCAATCAAGCAAAATGTATGACACCCTACCAATTGTTCAAGAATAGGAAGCCAACTCTAAATTTTCTTCATATCTTTGGATGCAAATGCTACATTCTAAGGAATCAAACTAAACAGCATGGAAAGTTTCATGCTAAAGCAGATGAAGGAATTTTTGTTGGATATGATGTTGGAAAAGCATATGGAGTCTACAATCTTAGAACAAACATTGTTATGGAATCTATACATGTTGTGTTTGATAATAAGAAGATTGAAAGACTAAAAGATAAAGGTTTCCATGATAGCCTCAAATTTGACAATGTTGAGATAATCTGTGATGACAGTGATGATGATAGTGATCAAGAAATGTGGCTAAGGATAATGCAGAAAAGTACATCTCCAATGATGCACAAAATTCAGCATCAGTCGAGGTACAAAATGCATCATTCGTCGGAAGACAATCAGCTTCATCCGTCGGGATACAAAGTACGTCATCCGTCGGAACAATCAGAGAAGCTGAGAGTCAAAATAAATCACTCACAGAAACTCGGGAGGAGTTTCTTCTAATCAAAACTCAGTCATACATCAAGACAATAATGGGGCCTCTTCATCTAGAGCTAATCTACCTCAACAGAGAAAATGGACTAGAGATCACCCATTTGAACTGATCATTGGTGATGTGTCCTCAAGAGTGCAAACAAGGAAAGTAACTCAAGAGGAATGTCTATAGAGCAGCTTTCTATCTCAGGAAGAGTCTAAAAAGGTAGAAGAAGCTCTATTGGATCCTGATTGGGTTTTAGCTATGCAAGAGGAGCTAAACCAATTTGAGAGGAACCAGGTACGGAAGCTAGTACCCAAGCCTAAAGGAAAGAATCAAATAGATACCAAGTGGGTATTCAGAAACAAGATGGATGAAAATGGCATAGTTCTCAGGAACAAAGCTAGATTGGTTGCTAAGGGCTATTGTCAATAAGAAGGAATAGATTTTGATGAACTTTTGCTCCCGTTGCAAGACTTGAAGCCATCAGAATTTTCCTAGCCTATGCAGCCCATGCCAATTTCAAAGTCTATCAAATGGATGTCAAAAGTGCCTTTATAAATGGAGATTTGGAGGAGGAAGTCTATGTCAGTCAGCCTCTTGGTTTTGAAGATCCAAATTTTCTAGAATATGTCTACCATCTTTTGAAAGCACTTTATGGATTGAAGCAAGCACCTAGAGCCTGATATGATACTTTGTCAAAGTTTCTCCTAGAAAATCACTTTACAAGAAGTACTGTTGACAAAACTTTATTCTTTAAAAATGTTAATGGCTCTAGCATAATTGTTCAAATTTATATAGATGATATTATATTTGGCTCTACATATAAAAAACTTTGCAAAAAGTTTGCCAAATTGATACAAAGTAAGTATGAAATGAGCATGATGGGAGAACGAACTTACTTTCTTGGTTTACAAGTTAGGCAAGTTAGTGATGGAATATTCATTAGTCAAACCTAATATATTTATGATCTTTTAAAGAAGTTTGATCTAATGGATTGCACATCTGCAAAAACTCCCATAGCCACTACAACTAAACTTGAATTAAACACTACTAAAAAGTCTATGGATATTTCAAAATATAGAGGCATGATTGGCTCACTTTTGTACTTAACAGCTAGTAGGCCAGATATAATGTTTGCTACTTGTATTTGTGCTAGATTTCAGGTTGATCCTAGAGAATCACATTTAACAGTTATTAAGTGAATTTTCAGATATCTCAAGGGAACACCAAAACATGGAATTTGGTACCCTAGAGATTCTGGTTTTGATCTAACTAGTTATTCAGATGCAGATTATGCAGGTTCTAAAATTGATAGAAAAACTACAACAGGAACCTGTCAATTTCTATTAAACAAGCCGGTGTCCTGGTTCAGTAAAATGCAAAATTCAGTTTCTACTTCTACAGCTGAAGCTGAATATATTGCTGCTGGCAGTTGCTGTGCACAGATTTTATTGATGAAAAACCAATTATTGGATTATGGTCTGCAAGTGGACAAAATTCCTATTTTTTGATAACACAAGTGCAATTGCCATTACTGATAATCCAGTACAACATTCAAGAACAAAGCACATAGACATCAAGTACCACTATATTAGAGAACATGTAGGGAATGGTACTGTGGAACTTCATTTTGTTCCAAGTGAGAAGTAACTTGCAGATATCTTTACCAAGCCACTTGATGAATCCACCTTCACTAGGTTGGTAAGTGAGTTAGGTATGCTTAATTATTCTTAAATCATTTTTGATAATTTTTGCAAGTTGAAATGTAGCCAGAAACTTAATTGATTTTTCTGTTTTGGATAAAAATTTGGCTAAGTCAAAATCAACATCTCGACGGATATTCATTATCCATCAAGTTTGATCATCCGTCGAAATAAAATAGCCTGGTAAAAATCAATTACTTTTCTAGATTATTTTGAACCCGGTGGATAATTTCTTTATTCTCATCCATCGAATTTTCTACATCTTAGCCTTTAAAATTCTGAACATTATCCATCGGATTTACTTACAATCTGTAAGTATATCACGACGGATAATTGACAGAATTTTGATAGTTTATTTTACTTTTAAACGGATATTTTGGGCAATTTTCATTGGGTCTTTAATTTTTACCTTTAATTTTTATCTTTAATTTTGATAGTCCGCATGTGAACTCAGGGAAAAGAGATGTCGGTCATGAAGAGAAGTCAAATACGCGATCCGTGATGCGTAAAGCAAGGCTAAGAAAATAGCTACCGATGAAATTCGATAATTCTGTTAGTAAGAATTTAAATATTATAAATAAAAGCCTTCATTCCAGTGTGAACTCCAGAAATGACCTATTCAATAATAAACAGATTAATATTACTAAGAAAAAAAATTTTGTTACGTTTAAAAAAGATAATGAATAATGAGAATGAAGAACTAATCAAGACAAGAAGTGGAATCAAAAGGATGATAAAGAAATTTTATAAAATAATCCAGGATATGTGCAAGTTGTGAACGTCAGTTGTGCCAGAACTGATTGGAAAATGAAGTGAAATGCCGATAATTGAAGATGGGAATTCGTTCCAAAAATGCGTATAAACAGGAAAGATTAAACGAAGGTATTAATGACAAACTGTTAGAGAAGAATGTTATAATGAATCTCATATTAGAATTCGTTAAAAATTTAAAGTGAAGTTATGAAGGTTCGAGCGAATGATTTACCAAGCTTACCTCGGGGAATGAGGTAAGAGTTTCTCGTCGAATACCGCACAGAGTCAAGCTGGTGTCAAAAGCCCTGTATCGTATGACTCAATATGAATGAAATAATGATTGACGGAAAACTTCAGAAATGTGAACTGAAAGAATAATGAAACAAAGAGTGTTTTGCACTGTGCACAAAAGTGATCATGGGAAAAAGAAGAGTGGGGGTATAAAGTTACGCATCGATTATCAGAAATTGTAAGTCTGAAGATTAAGTCAACACAATGTACCAGGAGTATTGGGATAGTGTGATTGTATTTATTGATAACATCCTCGCTAATTCAAGGACTAAGGAAGACCAAGTTAAACGCCTGAAGATATGCTTGCGAAGAGTTGAAAAATAGCAACTGCAGTTTTAGTTCCAAAGATATGAATTCTGGTTATAATGGATTATGAGCTATGATTGCTTGTTAACTACCAACTAGGAAAGGTCCATTTAGGGACATATGTTTTGAATAGAAAGAAAAAGAGTGGATACCATTAAGATTGTTGGGAAATGGTTAAAAGAATTGGAAAAGTCAGAAATTGAAGAATAGGTTTTGATCCGTCTTCTGGGTTATGCTGATATTTACTTTGTTGTTGGATATCAAAGGTGGTATTAATATAGATGATTAATGTTGACTTCAGTATGGGACGTTATGAGCATCAAAGTTTGTATTTATATCTAATTTGATAGAACAAAAAATGAGTATTAGTACAAGAGACCGGGTTTTAAATAAAGTTCTGGTTCATTCCGTTCCAAATTAATATTTTCTTTCAGATAGTAAGAGATTCTCACTCGATGAATATAATTGATAGTGATTGAAAAGAAATTGAAGTATACCACAAAGTGGTGAGTTAAATGCAATTGCCAAGATTTTCCTTTAAATTTTAGTTTTGAATAGATTTAGAACATTTTGAAGCATCAGACGCCATGAGCTCAGTATATCGGGCACAAACGGATGGAAAGTGCAAGGGACCGATTAAAGATTCTCGAATACGATTGAAAACGATCATGGGTCAGGCTAATCGAAGAGAAAGAGGCTTGAAACGTAAAGTAGAACAATCAGTAAAAAAATAGAAATTTCATGAACACGAACTATTAGAATTGGAAAGAAAAGAAGGTTAGTGTAAATTAAGTTAGTCCTTTGAAACAGTGAGATAGATAGAACGATCGTGAATGACTTGGTCTTGTTATCACAGGTGTAACGAGTCCATAAGGCATTCATGTGTGTATAACTATGAAGAGTAATTTAACTCCAAATACGTGACGTAAAAGATTTAGTTAGGGGTTGCATGAACAACTGATAAATTTGATGACGGTAGGGGACCGTTGAATCGTGATTAAAGTAGTGAACCCTGAGAAATTTTAAGTAAGATACTCGAAAATGTATCAGTGTTTGTTTCTTAGCATGATTCTGAGGACAGGATCCTTTTAAGGGGGGAGGATGTAACGTCTGGGAAATAATATGTAATTACTTTTATCAATAAATAATTATTATGTGATTTTATGTGAATTTTGGTGAATTATTTGATAATTGATATCAATATTTGGATGTATATTTCTGATAAAATTGAGATATTTTAATTTCCAATTATCCAGAATTAAATCTAGATAATTTTGGTATTTTTCTGGTAATTTTTGGATTATTATAGGATTTTATAAGAATTTATTAAATAATAATGATTATTTCACGTGATTATAAAATTACTTTTTAGAATCAGAAATCGTACCACTTCAACCGTTTTTGCGTTTTTATAACTCGAAACTCTTCCGAAAACTCCTTCATAACCTAACCTGATAATTCTGAACACTTTTCGTGTTTTGACTTTTTCGATCCGGGATACGGTTTGACCTGTACGAGTCCCGGTGTGGAATTTTTGATACGCAAATTATTTTATAAATCGATATACTCCATATTTTCAAAAGGCGAGATATTATCATCTTATTTTCGTATAAAGTATTTTATAAGAGTCTCTGTTTTTTATAATTATTCAATTCTGGTATTAAAATCGTATCATCTTTTTAGTTACTTAGCGGCTAAATAACCTATTTTCGGATCCGATATGTAAGTGTAATTATTGAATTATTCATTAAATAAGAGATGTGATGATTCTGTCAGTTATGTGTTGTTGTATTATTAATTGTTTGTGACTGGTTGGATTGCGAAGATTAATTTTGTAATTAGTTATCGAGCTGTATGAACTTAATTCATTTTGAAAGTGATTTTATAGAATATTTATTCTCATAAATGTTAAAATTGTTTCAAAAAAAATTTATTTTTATGCTTTTATAATTTCAATGTTTAATTTTAATAGTTTATAAAATTCATAAATTAATATTTATGATTTATCTTTAAATGATTTTATTATTGCATTTAATTGTAAAATCAGTATTAAATTCAAAAATGCTTCAAAAATCATGAAAATTTTATTTTATTAACTTTCAAATATTTCGAGCATTTTAAAAATTATTTTGGCAATTTTCTGGCTTTCATTCACCCACACATTTATTCGTTTAATCGATAAATGCGGGTACGTTACGCATCATTAAAAATATTGTAAAGAATTATGAAAATTTTATTTATTTAATTTTTAATTACTTCGACAAATTTTAAACTTATTTTGGGAAAATTTCGGAGTTATGATACTTGTAATTACCCGTCATATATTCCAAATTTTAAGTGTCGTGTTATTCGTAGGTTCAATAAGTAATAAAAAGAAACAAAAAGGGGGGAGCAGATTATTTAATCGGGTATAACCTGTTTCTCTTCTCCTTTGTTCGTTGTCTCCCTACCCTCCTCTCTCGATAGATTTATGTCTCTCTCGGTCGATTCCCTCTCTGTCTCTCTCGATTTTCTTCCTTTCTCCTCTATTTCTTCCCTTCCTCCGCCCTACTTTCGGTTTCTGGTGAGTTCACCGCCACCCCTCTTTCTTTTTCCAGCGAAATTGCCGTTCTCCCTCCTGTTTATTTTTTGGTCGCTTCATGTATACATATATACTTGCTGTATGTATATGTTCTTGTGCGTGCGTGTGTATCAGTTTGTATGTGTGTATACTGTTATGTTTTGTTGCCCCTGTTTTCCGGTTCTATGTTTTTCCGGCCGCCCCTGTATTCTGATTGTGCTGCGATGGTTGGCGCGTTGTTGTTACGCGCGTGTTGTTATGTTGCCCGAATTGAAATTTTTTTTAATTATTTTATTTGTTTCTCTGAAGGAATATTTTGAGTAATATGCGTGAAATAAAATATTGTGCGGAAATAAATTATATTAATCGATGAAATTTGCGAAGGATGTCTGATATAATCGGGAACCCGTAAATTTTATCGCCGTCGGCGATGAGCCTCGGCGAGCCGACGGTGGACGGTGATGATTTTTATCTGAGTCCTACATTTATAAATGAAATAAACTAATTCGTGAAATTAATTTCAAAACGAAAATTACGAATCAAAATATAAAGATACATATAATCATGATAAATAATTGAAATTACATTGGTGTTTGGGAATTATGAATTGTAGTTGTGGATGATTGGTTGTTGTTGTGTTGTGAATTTGACGTCGATTTGATTTCGACGGGTAGGCCGATAAACAAAGGAGACGCTGCCCGATTTTCGGGAAATTAATTCCGAAATTACGGAAACGTAACCTATAATTATCGGAGACGTCGAATAACCATATATAGTTATATTATATAAACTTAAGTGCAATTGAGACAAAATAATTTACAAATAATCGATTACCCTGTTTCTCAAAACGATGAATATATGTATTTTTCGAAAATAAATACCGAACCGGGTTTCGAAGATGTGAACCATAATTGCTATGTGTATTTTAATAATACATATAAATATGAGTTCGGTTATGAAATCGTATGGGTAGAATAGGATAGCGAGTTGATGTTAAGCTTAAGCGGGTATCTGAATTAGGGTATTTCAACCCTGTAGGTTTTAGACGTAAGACCCGAGACGTGACATCGGACTAGGAACGATCTAGTGATTAGACGTCGAGATCAACGAAGTTCTAACTGAAGGGTCTGGATGTTGGGATTGTATCCAGAATGGAATAGTAGTTTAACGATAAAGTCAGAGGTTCAAGTCGAACCAAAGTCAACTAGTAATAGCGATTAAAGCTTATTTGTAACGCCCCCAAATCCGGGGTCAGAGGATTTGGTCGTCACTATGAAACCTCAATCCAAATTAACCTGTTTAATCAATAAATAAATGCCAGCGGAAGATATTTATCATAAATGACCCCAAACTAATCCAAGATCTTTTAAGGTTACAGTTCTAGAAACAAGATATCCAAATTCCACAAATAAATTTTTCTCTTTCTTTTAAAACTCTTTTCAACAAATACCAACTCAAAACTAAACCCACTAGTATAACTTCGAAATGAAGTATACTAGGCCCAAATAAAATACACAACTATAATATAATATAATATAAACAACTTTACTCAATAAAACTTACACTAGTCCGTAAACCCTGGACCAACCACCTTCCAAAAGCTTCTTCTTTGCTTCCTCGAATTACGCAGCTAAACAGCGCAAGCTAATCCTCACTGGAGGTTAAATTTGAAAACAGGCAAGTATGAGCGAAAGAAATGCTCAGCAAGTTAATTATAACATATATAGGGTCGTCTTGATATAAAACCGACATCTGCATCAGCGCAGAACATTTAAAAATCATAATTGCTGAATCATAAAATTATAGTAGTGGAACCCCAGAATTGATTCCTTAATTGTATTCAAAAACCCTTTTATATTTTCCAGCGACGTGCTTCAGCAACACTTTGAATCATAACGAGAATAAAACTCGTAAAACAGTGTTTACGGAAATATCGTAAACCACAATAACATGAAATAATGATTATGGATTGAATCATAAACTTTACTCAAAACTCAACTCTTGATATTAATACTTATTTTGTTGTCATATCAAATTAGATATCAATACGAACTTTGATGCTCACAACACCCATACTGAAGTCAACATCAATCATCTATACTAATACCACCTTTGATATTTAACAACAACGTAAGTATCCACAAAATCAGAAACTGAATCAAAGCCACAATTCACTTTTAATCCAAAACAGAATCAGTACTTTTAATCCAAAACAGAATCAGTTGATAAATCATTTATTCTATGAATATCAAAAATGATATGATAATTTAGATTAGGATCATCCTCCGACGGACGTACTATCACATGCTGATCAGCCCGTGTGATAGCACAAGGTCATGATTCATAGAAACGTGACCCCAAAAACACGAGTACTCAAACAAAAAGGCATAACTAGCCTGTGGCAAAATGGTGTCATAATATTTCATATGGCACTTAGAAATAGCCCTCCGCTGGACCGTCCGTCCCGGTCACTTACGCAATTATGATCCAATCTTAAAACCTTTTATTGAAATGGGGTCATGATACTCGACACCCGAAATAATTTTATTCCCCCAATTCTTGGGTAGGAATATTCGCAACCAAATCACTTTTCTCAAAATCCAAAATATTTGTAAATCCGATAATTGGAGAAGAAAAATCACTTAGCTACTCTGAATATAGAATAACGGAAGAATACTTGCATAAACAGAATTATTTAATTCAGCGATATGTGAAACATTTATCGATTCTAAACTGAGAATAGGGAAAGCAATACTTGCATCAAAAGATTTAAAATAAATATCACTTGAACAATAAGTGATGATAGGGATACTTGCATACTGTGATTCGAAATAAACATCACTTGAACAATAAGTGAAATCAGGGGTACTTGCCTTTGGGTTTTTAGCAGTTAGTCACACTCGCAAACACGCATCTATTCTGAAATTCTGTCTTAAAACATCACCGTCCTACAATTCAATACCAGAATTGGATAATTATCAAAACCGAGCTTTTTATAAAACACTATATACGAAAATAACGTAAAAATATCCCGTCTCTCGAGAATACGGGTTTTATTAATTACCGAAATAACTATCGTATCGAAAATCTTGCGCCGGGCCGCGCACGGGTTAAACCGTAATCCGGATTGAAAAAGTCAAAACACGGAAAATGTCTGGAATTACCATATTAGGTTAGGAAGGAGTTTTCGGAAGAGTTTCGGGTTGTAAAAACGCAAAAATAGTTGAAGTCGGACGATTCCCGGCTTTATAAAATAATTTTGGTAATTATTCAGAAAATAATTAATAATTCATAAATTAATATAAAATCATCTAACAGTCCAAAAATTACCAGAAAAATATCACAATTATCTATATTTTATTCTGGACATATAAAAATTCAAATACTCAAATAATATCACATCTAAACACCCAAACATCAATTCCACTTATCAGATAATTCACCAAAATTCACATAAGATCACATAAATAATTCCAATTAATAATAATAATAATATTGAAAATATGGGATATTACATTATTGAGGCATGTATTCCTGCTTTTTCTTTTAAAATACTGCAAATATTTATTCATTCCTATTCTAAGTTCAGAATAGTTAAATGTTTTCAATTTCGCTGCAATTACTCTTATTATGCCAGTTCTTTTTCATTATTGTTCCTATAATTCGATTGCTCCTTAAGCAAAACCCATTCTTTCGGGTTATTTGTGAATCCTGAATTGGGATGTTTTGAATTCAAAATGATTTGATATCAAAATACTCCACGGGCTGGATAGTGATATTTTGGGGATTGAGTTTTACTTAATCCTAAGGGCCGGGACATGACCGGTGCCTTGAGATGGGCCGTAGAGCCTGTGGACCTGACTGGATCTATACAGGTAGGTATAGATCTGCACTGTATCCTGACTGATCAGCAGGATATAGATACAAACTAGTGTTCAGTCTAATTTGTTATTGATCGTCATTAACGGCATTCTCTCTCAAAAGGTTTTATGATTCTAAAACCGGATAAAACCCTGATTCTGGAGAAGAATTTGGGAATCACTTGTCAATTTTGGACTTATAGTTGAAGGCTGGTGACAGCCATCGTTTATTCGCTCACTCACTCAAATAAATAGAATTGTTTAAAATTGTTTTAAGATTTTGTCCGAAAGATTTTCTTTTGATATTAATGCTTGAAACTCAAATTATATACTTGCTGGGCATTTTCGGCTCACTCTTGCTTTGTAAATTCTTATTTCTTCCAGAAACAGATAAGGATAAAAGTGAATAGCTTTGATAGACCGCAGAAGTTAAAGAAATCTCCGCTGCGAGAGGTTGAAGAGGTTAGAAGAATATGACAAGAGCATTAGTACAAAGGTATTTACACTTGTATTCTAGTTGTTGTGAGTTATAGAAGGTTAGATTCTTGTTTCATACCATAACTATAAACGATCCGGATTCAAGGGGTAATTGAATTTTCTTTTGTTTTATGTAAAGATTGTTTAGTGACACCAAATCTTGACCCCGGATTTGGGTTGTTACATGGAATGTGGCAACCTATTTGCAGATTTAGAGAACAAAGAAGCATTACCATTTCCATGCAATTTTGAAGATATTTAAAGATGTTGGATTGTGTAATGAAGCAGCATGAAATTAGACTAGAAACAATTTTTGTTTTAGTTGTTTGTTTTTTTATCATGTAACTTGGTAGTATATAAACCAAGTGTAGCAAGTAGAACAAACAACTAAGTTAGTAAGCATTATTTTCAGAGAGATAGAAAAAGCTTTATTTGTTAAACATCTCTTTGTAATTCTGCTAGTTCACTTGTAAGTAGCTATGTGCTATTCAAGTTATCCTCCGTTCAACACACATACATCAATCGATTCATTTTTCAACGATCTATCTATTGGTGTAATCAATTTAAACTAATAACCCTCACAACAAAAACACCTAAATCCAATTAAAAACATTCATACTACATTCAAACCCTAATTTAATTAATTCAAAAATCAAACTCAATTTGCTATATGTTATTGAACTCCAAATTCAACATATAATATACCAAAATGATTAGAATAAAATTATCAACAAGATACAATCATCAAAAAACACAAACTACATCAAAATCAAAAATTCATATTTTAATCATAATTTTATTCGAATTTAAATAAATATATAGAAAAATACATTTGATTTCTGCAGTGAAATTGATTGTAGAATCTGAACGTACTTTTCTCAACCTTCGATTCGGTTATTCACACGCTTGATTTCGATTTCGATAACGCCTTCATTTTTAGGTTTGAATTTGAAGAACATGAATATTAGGGTTTTTCTCTATAAATTATATATTTTAACTTTTTGTTTATGATTATCTGTATAAAATAAAATACGATAAAGGCTATTTATACTTACAGAATATTGGTACCCCATTGGATCATATCGGATATAAAAATAGATTATTTAGCCGCTAAGCAACAATAAAACCGATCCAATTCGGTACCAGTTTAGGATAATTATCAAAACTGGGCTTTTTATTACACACTTACGAGAAGATAATGTAATAGTTTAATGAAAATATCTCGTTTCTCCATAATACGGGTTTTATTGATCTACCGAAACGAATATTGTATCGAAAATTTTGTGCCGAGACCCACATGGGTCAAACCGTACTCCGAATCAAAAAAATCAAAACACGGAAAATACTCGGAGTAATCAAATTCGATTAGGAAAGAGTTTCCCGAGACTTCTGGGTGGTAAAAATGTAAAATCGGTTAAAGTTGGACGATTTCCAGTTATACAAATTATACAAAAATAATTTATTAAATCTATAAATCATTTGTAAATCTTATAACAACATATAAATTACCATAAAAATATGAAAATTATCTATACTTTATTTTGGACATATAAGAATTGAAATTGTTAAATTTTATCACCTATAAACATCCAATATCAACACCAGTTATCAGATAATTCACCAAACTTCACATAATAATCACATAATATTTATTTATTGATAAAAATAATTACACATATATCCCGGGTATTACATGTAATATCCGGGATATATCGTGCAATTATTTTTTTGCTAATAGATAATTATTATATGTATTCAGTATCTATTCTGTGAATTATTTAAGTGTTAAATGTGTTTGAATGCTTAAAAATCTTATTAATTAAGTATTTCAATTTTTATATGTTCCAAATAAAATATAGATAATTGTCATATCTTCCTAATTATTTTTATGTTGATTTATGAATATATAGAAATCATATGAATTTTATAAAATCTTTTTCCGGGTATTTAAAATCTATTTTATAAAAACGGGAACCAACCGACGTCATCCATTGTTACGTTTTTAGAACCCGAAACTTTTACGAGAACTCATTCCTAACCTAATTGTAATATTCCGAGCATATTCCATGTTTCGACTTTTTCGATCCGGCGTACGGTTTGTCCTGCGCGGGTCCCGGCGCAACATTTTCGACACAAAATTCGTTTCGGTAAATCAATAAAACTCGTATTTTTGATAAACGGGAGCTTTTTATTAAACTATTACAATTATCACTTCGTAATACGTGTAACCAGGCGCTGAGACCAAGACCGCAGTACAAATTGTACTGATTTGGATAATTATCACGAAAACCGATACCGTTTGGATCAGTTTTTATAAATAAACGTACCGTTTTATATCTGGAATGATCCAACGGGATACTAATTTTCCGTAATTATAAATAGCCTCTACCGTATTTTATTTTGTACCGGAAATCAATTACAAACAGTATTTACAGAGTTTTTACAGAGAAAATACTATAATTATATTTTGATTGATTCTGGGTTTGGGTAAGTTGCATCAGCTGATAGATCGTTTAAAAATAAGTCGAATCATGTATTTAGTTTCTTCGTTGGCTGCTGGAATCAACCTGCCGGAAAAGCTCGAAGCTTCGCTGGCGTTAATGGCGATTTCGCCGGTGTCTCAGTTTCAGGCATTGTTTACTTCTGTTTTTGCCGTAATTGGATTGCTGTTGAGTCGTTAAACAAAACCCAGACAACCACGAACATGTTAGTGATCGTTCGGCTGAGATTCAGGGCTCGCCAGAAAGTCCCTGGCGGCCGGATTCTGGAATGGGGGTGGTGGGTCGAACGGGTTCTTCGTGACCCGTTTAGCTGACCCGTTTGACCCGGTTTTGATCCAAAAGTTCCCTAAATCAGAAGTGTTTTTGGCATTTTTGCAAATTAGTACCTGAAGTTTCCAGAACTTTAAAAATTCTGGATTCCTGTTTTGAATTCTTTTAAATTTCGGATTTATTTTTTATAAATTATTTTTAAAATTGTTTTTAATTTCAGAAAAATCCGAAAATGATTATTTTAATTTCAAAATTCATTATTTTAATTCCAAAAATTATTTTTAAATCAAAAATAAATCTGAATTAATTATTTAATTAATTTCAATTAATTTTTACTTGATTAATTAGTCAATTAATTCGAAAATTAATTGAATAATTGATTTAATTAATTATTAATTGATTTTAATTAATTATTTAATTACAGTTAATTATTCAAAAATGATTTAAAAAATCCGAAAAATAGTTTCGAACTTTAAAATATTATTTTAAATTATTTCCAAGGCTCGATAATTATTATAAAATTGTTTCGAAGCCAGAATTGGCCAACCGAACCTTGTTTATTACTCTGAAATTGATCCAATGACCCGTTTTAATTCCGAAAAATGTTTTAAAAATCATTTTAAATACCCGAAAACCTGTTTATGACCCGAGACTTCTTTATAAATGGGATGTCATTGATTATTTGACGTGTTATGTGTTATATGTGACTTGTTGGTTGACTGTCGGTCTATATGTTCGGTGATTACTTGTTTATAGCGTAACTTTCAATCCGTTAATCGGATTTGAGTAAAACGAATGGTAGATAGAAGTGTATGTCAAATATAATGGTATGAGTTAAATATTAATAGATACTTATGATGCCTAGCAGAGTAAGAAAGGCGTAAGAAAGAGAAGCAAGTGATCAGAGGATAGAAGCGAGGCATAGGAAGCAGACGAGTGATTGTTGAATAGGGTCATTAGACAAGTACAAGTGAAGTTGAAATCGATTATGATAAGGCAAGTATTTCTAAACCTTTCTCAAGATACAATGCAAATATTTCTAAATTCTCTTGTGACATATTGTTAATACCCAAAATAGTTATGTTTTATACTGTACACATTTTGAATCCTTCAGCCTTGAACCTGAGCCACAACATTTGATCTTTGAGCCGTAAGACTTATTCTTTGTAAACCATTTCTTGTTGATTTACCAGATACTAAACTACACAAATAAGATACTACTCCAAAAATATATATCCATCATATATACCAAACACTGGAACAGAATTGTTTACACATACAGAAACTTTTATACTCAACCATACCTTGTGATATCAAAGTACTAAAACCTTGTAAAAACACTATTCATCTAATATCCGATTATCCTACCGGCTTGAGGCCACTTCTTTTATGTATTTTGACATACCCTTTTTGGTAACTATGAATTTTTATCATGCTCTTTACAAATGTTTTATGGTTATTGATTATGATCTGGTTTTATTGAACTCTATTGTTTATCATATTGAAATGCTTTAGAATTGGATAGTTTTCTTTGTATGGACCAGATTCGTGGTCAGACCATATCGATGGTCAAGTTAGGCCAATGTGTGCCTTGGATCAAGTAGTTAGAGCAGTGTTTTGTGCTTTGCTCGGGGTTAGTGCGTGACTGATCAGCAGCCTAACCTTGGTTTTAAAAACTTAAAATAAATATCCAATTCTATTGACTGTTTAACAGGAAACTTGATTCTTTTGAATCACCTCGTTTATTATTGTTTAACCTCAGTTATTGATAATATGACTTGCTGAGCTAGTTAGCTCACTCTTGCGAATCTTTTTATGTATTCTATAGTTAAGAAGGATACGGTTGATAGCGAGGTTTCCCAGTTCAATGTTCGAGCTAGGATTCCAGATTATGATTGATCGAGCTAGCAGGAGCTTAATGTAGTAGTGAGATAGTAAGGTCGTAAGAATAATTTCATATCAGTTGTAAATTAAATTAGTTGGGATTTGGTACGTTGTAATAAAAGTTAAGGTTGTGGCTTGTTTTCATACTTTAACTTGTTGTGTTCCGTGGTTAAGTAAAGTAGGGTCCTTGCAAATAATATTTTATATACAGGTTTATATTTTGTGTATGTGTTGTGGACCCCAAACTTTTGACCCGGGTTTGGAGGGCGCCACAGGTTGGTATCAGAGCTACAGGTTATAAGTCACTGAAAGAAGCCTAGATAGTCGGGATTGGGTAGAGGGTTAGGATTAGGAATAGGAAATAGAATGATAAGCCATTGTGAGGTTGAGTGCGACTGTATAGTAGGTCCCCGACATGATTCGTGTTGCGATTCGGGATTCTTAACTCACGACGTGATATCCAGGCAACGACAATGGCAGATCCTGATTTTCCTGCATCAACTGATCGTTTGGAGCTTTTCATTTAAGGATCGTCATCTTCTCCCATATTCGATTTACGCCTTGTTCTTCCATTAGTATTAATGGTATTACCTTCTGTTATGACAGTTGTGCCTCTCCAAGGTTTTCAACGCTACTCTATCATTTTTTGATATGAGATTACCTATTCAAGAACCTTCATTTGCGTATTCTTGTTCTTTTGAACATTCAACTATGGATGTATCTTTTCTGTTTACTATACACCATATTTTATATCCTCAGTTTGAAAACCTTTCCAATGAAACAACAGCATTTGCGAGAAGAGACACGATAGCTGCAGTAAATGGTGAGTATTGAGATACAAATTAAGGTGAGAAGGAGTTTAGAAAGAAGATTTAAGTGTTCCAGAGGATGGCTGTTATCAGGTTACAAGAAGCTGTTAGTAATTAGGCCACTCATGACTAGCTTATGAAATGGAGTAGATAAGTGTTGAAGAGAGAGAGTTAGAGGAGATTAGGGATCTGAAGATTTCTTGAAATTAATGATGTTGTAATGATGTGACATTAGCTGACTTGTTGACTATTGGATAGTCCGTTCCACTTAATGATTGCAAAGTGGTTAATGGGAGTACTACCAGTATGGGAGCCTTAACGTGAAGCTACAAATAAGATAACGTGCAACGACAACAAAAGTTTTCATTGATTACGGAAAGTAATAGACCCCAATGAAGGAGAAGAGATAAATGGAAGTGAATGGACCTTTGAGTGATCGTTCTTTAACTTGGTATTTGGTCATAAGAAGGACAACAACCAACTCATACAGTGAGAAGAACCAGAGGTGTGATTTTCAAAATTTTTAAAAAAAATTAAAAATTAAAATTTTTTAACAAGTTTTTGAAAAAAAAAAAGATTTTTCCTCACAAAATTTCTAAAAGCCTTTTTGAATAAAATAAGTTTTAAACCTTGGTTGTCAAATTACTACATGAGTTTCTTGTTTGTTAAAAGACCTGGATTATCTGGAAGGATGTTGTTTTAGACTCAGTATTGTTAATTTGGAGAACGAGGTAACCTGCGATTATGAAGAAGTGGGTGCAAGTATTGTCTGATAGGATTAACAACAGAACCAGCATACGGAGTACCTATTCATCCAATTACTGCGATTATTAGAGTTTGAAGAATTCATTGATTAAACGGAAGCCTGAGCATGACCGAAAAAGATTGGGAAAATTTCCAAACTTTTCTAAAGGAAGAATATTGTTAATAAAATGATCACTATGTTGAATGATTCATGGTTATTCCAAATTAAAAAGAGGAAACTCAAGGTTATTTGATAAGAACGCCATTACGATCGAATTGTTAGAGTATTACCTGTGTAGGTGCGACGTTACAAGTAAGAATCTACGATAATGCTTAGTTGCGAAGGCATTTTAGCATACTTCTAGAGTTGTTATGTGATACAATTGTGAAATGATCGAGCAAGCTTGAAAGATGAATACAAGTGAAATGTGGATGGTGACCAATGGTATCATTCTCGTCCTCAACATTACAGCGTATATTCCTTTTTAATTCCTAAAAATGTATGAACTCCTTTTCTTAATAAATTCTTTCTGATAATATGAAAACGGAGGATTTTGCATTCCTTTCAAATTTAATTGTTCCCTTCGAGTTTTGCTTTCTGATTGAGATAAATAGTGTTATGATGAGACACTTTGTCGGAATAATGAAGAGTCGGGTGGGACGCCACCTAATCATGTGTTGTATGCCATACAGTATGAAAGACTGGCCATCTTAAGTACTATGTGGTTGTCTCATTCATATTCAAATCATTACTTCTTCTTTCTTTTTAACTCTAAGTTTATTAAAATTGTGAATCCTTCTAGTAGTTTCGTTGTACCATTGCTCTTTGCGAGAGCATTTCAAACAAAATTCAATGTATTATACACCCAGTGGGCAAAGTCTCATTTATCTCTCATGCATGGAAAGGAAACAAGGGCATATGGTGAGAATTGTAAATCACTGACCCTAGCCAGGGATGCATTAACAGTCAAAGGAATCTACTTCAATAAGAGATACGTCTTCGAGAACGAGAATTTGCGATAAGATATTTAGAATATGGATGTAATGACGTGGAAGATTAATATGAATACCTTATGCGTTAAAGTATTGAAAGATGTGGGAGCAACTTGATCGTATATCTCTCAAGGTTTTATTAATCAGATGAATTATCTTGTTGAATCAATAAGTTTATGACCAAAGGACTAGCAAGTTAAGAACGTGCAGTTATTGAATAAGTACCAATGGCGGAATCGATATTTCTGGCAATAAGTTGCAAAGAATTAATATCATTTGAGATAAGAGGATTTGACATAATTCTAAGGAGTGGATTAACTATTCAAGTGTGATGCCCAGGTAGACTGTCATGATGGAAAATAGTTTTGAAGACTCCAAATGAGAACATGAAGAAGTTTAAAGAACAAAGGAAAGTAAAGAACTTGTTAAGAATGATTTAGGATTACAGTAACCGAAATATACGTGCTATGGTGATTATAAATAAGAGTCAGGAGCAAACCGAACTTGAAGATTTTACAGTCTTAAGATATGTTTCCAGATGAGTTACCAATATTTCCTTTAGATAAAGAAAATGCGTTTATGATTGATTTGGCACCTGAAATGAAGCCAGTGTCCAAAGCCCCGCACAGAATGACACCAGATAAAATAAAGGAGTTACCAGAGCAAATGCAGGAGATAATTAGAAGAAAAAGCAACTGGACCTAGCGTACCCCCTAAAGTGCACCGACATAATGTGTTAACAAGAAAAATAGAAGTATGAGATTATGTGTTAGCGAAAGTTCAACGAGTTTACCCTCAAGAGCAAATATCGGTTACCTCGAACCAATGATTTGTTTAATCATATGACCGAAGCAAGGTATTTTTATAAGATTGATTTAAGATTGGGTATATCACCAAGTGAAGATTGAACTTATGGACATATCAAAGATAATTTTCAGAACTCGGTACTGTGGTTATAAAATTCTAGAAATGTTAGTTGGATGGTGTTACTTAAGAAGAACCATGCAACCTATACAATGATAGCTGAGGAGTTAAAGAAGAAGAAAGCGGTATAAAAAGAGTTTACCAGGTGAAAACTTTAATGGCAGGAAGTATAATTCTTAGTATAGACAGTCAGTAAAGAGGAGACAAAAGGGGATTCAGCAGAAAATTTAAAGATAGTATGATAGAAGAAAGACCAGAAGCACCAACAAAAGTAAGAAGTTTTATCATGGGCCGGTTATTATTGGAAATTTGTGCAAGATTTCTTGAAAGTTGTAATATTCGAGATGAAGTTAACCAGGAAAAGCAGGAAGGTTATATGAAATGGAAAAGGGTGAAGAAAGTTTTGCGGAGTTAAATGAAAGAATGATTACAACACCTATTTTATCACTTTGAAAGTATTAGGGAGATTTGGTAGCTTATAGTGATACTTCTCGTAAGGGAATAGGATGTGTGTTGACGCAAAACAATAAAGTTATTGCATATGCATCCAGACAACCGAAACCTTATGAGCAGAAGTACCCTACTCATAACTGGGAATTTGTAACACCCCCAAATCCGGGGTCGGGGATCCGGGTTGTCACGAGTTCCATTTCCCTTAACAACACCCAATCTTAATAAATAATCAACTACTCTGTACTGTGACCCCACAATAAACACACACACCACAAGTTATAGTCTCAGAGATGAATATCCAAAAATAATCACAAGTCGTTTTATTCCACAATTATATGCCAATACACCTTAAACATGTTTCTGAATAAATTTACATTTCTTTGCCATTATTACAATTCATAAATATACATAATCTGATACATCAAAAGTTGAAAGCCTAGCCTATTGGTAGCTCCTACCTCAGCTATGGCGGCATCAGTGCTTCTAGAAAACTGCGGAACGTCTCCTAACCTCTTGCGGATCGGGAGCTTGGTCCGGTTCATCTTGTCTATCTGATGTTGTGCGATGAAAGAAGAAAGCAAGGGTGAGCAGCAAGCCCACCAAAATAATATGTATAATGATTAACAATATATGAGCCTTCTCTTAGTACTCATGAAAGTCTTGGTTAAAAGAAATGAACCAAGTTGATATCTTAATGCGATGAAGTCGCAAAATATTCAGTATATATATATATATATACTTTTCAAAATATTGGAAGTCCTCTTCCATGCATAATATATACAAAGTCCCAGTGTATAACTGTATAAAAAAAATATCGTTGCAAGGTGACCTCATATATCTAACCTTGTCTCAACGTTTTTCTGAAAATCTTTGTCATTCATAAGACAATTATTAATTAGATATAAGTTTAAAAGATGAAGTTACAAGATACCCCAATATACTTATATCTTTCCCAAATACTACTTGAACTACCACCGTTCAAGTTATAATTAGCTTCAAAAGTTCATCACATAGATGAGACTATAAGGCAAGATTTGAATAGATTAAATCTTTAAAATATTATCAAAATAAAATGAAGTTACGAGATACTTCATTTGATGTAAACATCATTTTGAAAACTTGACCCTGCCAACACTCAACAATCGCCCAACCGTAGCCTTTCTATCGAAGTGCTCTAGGTAGTGTTGCAGAAATATCCAATTGGATGATGAACTCATTACGGGAGTTTGCCGCGCCAGGAAGACCACTTACGATGATCAGTCGTAGTAGTGCAACCCCACCATTTTCTACATGTAGAGGAGAACCTGTCGGATTTACTTGTCAACCGAACACTGAACTCCTAAGGAATGGACCGCCTTAGCGGAACTTCCAGGCCATTTGGGCCAATAAAATAAGGCTGGGCCGGCGCTACTCGGCCACTTATGCCACTCCTAGTTCAGATGAAATCCATGACTCTGAAACGTAAAGCTCGTCCCCACTTTCCCCAAATAGAAACTTGTTGATACGGCTCCACCAAGAAGTCGTATCTATTTGGAAAGGAGAACTCACCGATATTTCCCAGGCGATGCCTGTTAATGGATTAACTTGTTCCAAGAATTTTACTTCCCGAGTGTTGGGTAAGTAATCAATTCATTTATCAAAACAGCAACCTTGTTGCGAATATAAAACACACCACAGAGCCGGATCCCTCAGGTTTTGAGCGAGTATTTAAATCCCCTTCGAAAGGAGGATCTTAAAAAAATGAGTTTTGGGATCCGCTCTAACTTTTAAAAATCATTTTGAAGACTCGCAAAACATTTTTAAGAATGTTTGGAGTGAAGCTGATTTAATGAAGTAAATCAGTCCCCAGAATATTTAGAAAATGTCTGAATATTATTATTTAAATAATATTCCCATAAAGAATAATCTTTATAAAATAATTGAAGTAGAAGTATTAAAACTTATACTTGAAATGAGTAGCAAATAATCAAAGATATACTTATACGAAAGTAATATCTTTATTTGAATAATCAAAAATAAGTTTGATTATCGACACCTTATTCTTTAATACAATAAAGAATATTATTAAGTAATAAGCGGAGTCATAATACCTCGAATGAATACTATAAATAATATTCATAAAATAAAGGTGTCATACATCCTCAAATGAATATCCAAGTAATATTCAATAATAATATAAACTGAGTCATAAGCCCTCGAATGAATATTCAAATAATATTCAATTAATAAAATAAACTGAGTCATAAGCCCTCGAATGAATACTCAAATTAATATTCAATTAAGTAAAATAAAGGTATCGAATAACCCTTATTCGATCCATAGTTTTAAAAACTATATCCATATATATATAAATATATATATATAATATACTCGGGAACATCGACTCCCGGTTTAGAAATATGCTCACCTTTTATCCCCTATACTAAGGGTATACGCAACTACTTGCTTATTTCTAGCATAGGTATTATGCAACTATAAGCATTGAAATCAACAGATAGATAACCAGATTACGAAACAGACATGCATATATACCATATCAGCATGCTCCAATATATCGCAAAATTTGCTAATAACAATCATGCACTATCACAAGATAATGCATATACATATATTTACATCACAACAACAGTATATCGGGTAGAAAACTTGCCTGAGCGACTGGGGGTTACGAATGGCTCGGGACGAGTCTGGTAACCTATAAATAACAAGTAAGTTGGAATTAAACCAAAGTCACTTGTAAATCTATACTCTAACCAACTCAGACTCTAACGCTCGTTTTGCGCTTACTGATTCTCTTAAGTCACTCGAGTACCCTCGGCTCCACCACTTTTAATAATTTAACCTTTACGAGTTTTAAGGCGATTCCTTCGCGAGTGTCTTACCAACTGCCTAAAACTCTTACCATAATTGTTTCATACATTAATTAACCCTTTTTGGTCTTTAATCTATGTTTCAAAGTAAGGCGAGGGGAAAAGTTTCGTTCGCGAAACGCCGTTACTTGAAACGGTCGTTTCTCCTAAACCGTGCATCGGAATCGAACGAACTACATATCAAAACGAAGCTCGTAATATGAACTATCTAAACATGGCAATGGTCAAAATCTAGCAGGGGATTCTCGGGTCCTAATGTTATGCACAAAAACAGTCTAAAGAAAATCGGACGTTACGACGGCTATGTTTACGCATTTTCCCAATTTTAAACCATTCAAAACCAACCACAAATCAACCCCAAATCAATCATACAACCAATATCCATCCTCATCACATCATAACAACCCCAACCAATTCAATTTAATCATTCATACTTATGCCTAAGCTTAACTTTAATCATACTTAAGTTCTTTTCATCAAAACCTCAACATTTACCATTCCATTTCACTACCATTTCAAATCCCAAACTCTAATCACAACAACAAGCTACAATATCATCCTACTAATCAAAATCATCTTATAATATATAGGAATCTAGGGTTTGGAGATGGTATACCTTCCTTTGAGTGGTGGGAGGAGCTAGGAAGCCTTAAGAAGCTTTGAGAAGTCTTAAGAATGCTTGGATCTTCAAGAAAAACAAGAAAAACTTCAAGTTAAAAACTTGAAAACACTATTCATAGTCTTCTTCTTTGATTAAATGGAGAAGATGGAGAAGGAATTGATGGCTTAAACTCATGATATAGCCCTAACTAAGCATGAAGATGATTAGGGAATTAACTCACCAATTTAGGAGGCTTGGATCTTGAGTTTTTGAATTCTTGCCCATTTGCAATAGTAAAAAGCCGAGAGCATGATGAACCATGCCTTGGTTTCTTTTTGATTTTGATGAAAATGATTTTGCTTGGCTTGGTTGGCTTGTTTTTGTGTTTGATTTAGTAAATTACCTAGTTGCCCTTGATTTTGTGTGGTTAAAAAGTCACCACATCTCCTTCCTTTTTTGTCATGCCTATGTCACCTTGCACATGTCATAATGCTCCCATTTGTCCACACCTTGTGGTTTGATGATGTCACAATCCCTGGCTTCTTGTACAAGCTTGTCTCTTGGTCACTTATTTATTTTACGGTTCGCTTATCTTTCGTTCTCGTTTATCGTTTGAGGGATCATACCGGGGATCTTATTACTTAGGTTCCCTTAACCTTTCTCAATATATTGTATTCCTTTCATGATCATCTCTTATAATCCTTTAATTTAAATCCTTTTTATCCTGTTACCTTATACTCAATTCTTTCCGTATCTATTGGATTTCCGGGAAAATCAAAGTGTTCGGAATTGGATTCTGATGATCTTTACATACACTTATATACCACATAGAGTACTAATAATATCCCAGGATATCCATATCAGAACCCCTACATAGTGTGGCATGAAAAGTTTTCTCATTCAGCAAAAACACTATTCATAAGGGTTTCAAAATTTTCCAAAAAAATTGGGGTTATTACAGTCTCCCCTCCTTAAAAGGATTCCGTCCCGGAATCAGATAGAAAACAGTTGGGATGCTTTTCTAGCATTGTGCCTTCTAACTCTCTAGTCAATTTTCCCACATTGTGGTTCTACCACCAAACTCTGCCTAGTTTGATAATCCTTTTCCTAAGCAATTGTTCCTTTTTCAATCTATAACCCTTCCTGGTTGCTCCATATAGGTTACGTCGGGTTGCATATCTATGCGCTCATATGCCTCTATTTATCTGGCATCTGAATTACACTTCCTTAACATTGATACGTGAAACACGTTACGACCTGCTACATGTTCGGGGTTAGGGCTAGCTCATATGCTAACTTCCCAAACGTCTTAATATATCCAAGGGTCCAACAAATTATAGACTTAGCTTTCCTTTCTTTCCGAACCTCATCAATCCTTTCCAAGGGATACCTATAACATTACTAGGTCCCCTATTTCATACTCTTTATCCTTTCGTGTCAAATCAATATACTTATCATGTCCATCTTGGGCTACTACCAGCCGTCCTCTGATTAGATCTATCATATCCTTGGTCCTTTGGACTACTGCGGGTCCGAGCATCTTGCGCTCTACAACTTCATCCTAACATAAGGGAGATCGACATTGTCTTCCCTCAAGGATCTCATAAGGCGACATCTCGATAATGACATATGATCTATTGTCGTAAGATAACTCAATCCGAATTAAGTGATCATTCCAAATTCTTTCAAGTCTATTACACAGACTCTCATCATAGCTTCCAATCATTAGAGCTCTTGCTTCTCAATACCCATTCTTTTCCAGTTCGTAATCGCTACTACCTTCCGTTCCTAATATTATACGGGTTATACTTTTGCTCACTAGCGTTCTATAACCTTTTAATAACCACGTCAACCTTAGTATCACGAATGTGTTCCCATTCCGCATACTACCACCACTTTATTACTCCTTTTTCAGTTGCTTGTATTTTCCAAAATTTGATCAATCAAATAGAAGTAAAGGAATTTGTTGAGAGATCACTATGATCATGAACACTTGTTATATCGCATAGTTAGTACAGAAGGTGGCCAGCCTTTAGTACTTGACAAGCAATTAAACAATAGCTGGTATCCTACTCGGCTTCTATCACACAGATAGATAGTCATTCGGCAATACCTCCCCTTCTGGAAGGGTTGTTCTTCTCAGCTTACATGAAATGAAAAGAAGAGAAAAGAACGAATTGAAGAGAATTGTATATATGAAAAAATATACTGCCACAAAATATCTGGCTTGGAACCTACCTCTGAACTATAGAGGTTTGTCATAGGAGAACGAAACATATGGGTATTTATATCAACATCAAGTATTATAGCATCATATTTCACATGCCTAAATATTTGCTATTCCGTCCATCATTCTATGGACCCATGCTCTTTCTCGAGCTTATACACAATCACCTTTGAAACTCCCTCGATTTCGAAAATCGAACCTGGGATCTCATTCTAGACATCATCGTTACTAGAGTTCTATGCTTGCACCACAACCTTCCTCGTATAATAATACGACTCTCTATTGATAAGAAAGAATAAATATACAATAGGTAGATACTCTACTTAATTAGTCTATCAATAATAACTTATATACTACCACGACCCGATTAGTGGTACTAAATCTCAACACCCATTCCAATACAACTCTCACGGTTGTACTCAGCTCAATACTCGCAGAATCATTGCTGCCTTACTATGGTCCACCACTGACCTACTGTAGTCATTCATTTTCCATGAAGTCTTAATATCTAACCATACGGAGTCCATACATGTCGTATCAAATCCTTCTAAGGAGGTAACATAATCACCATTCATGATTCATGGAGTACACTCCTGATTCTGACATACATACATGACATGAAGCAGATAAAATTGCAGAAGAGTTTCGCTCAAAGGAACGATAGCAGGTTAATACCATTCTTAATCATATGCCTTCAATAGAAGACTTAACTCAAAGGTTTGTCTAGTCTTTTTTTGAAACATGGTCCTGGCTTATCTCAAGATAGGACCTTCTAAGATAGATAGCCCGTTCATGGCGATTACACGAATTAAACCTTTACCAACTATTATTACGGTTGGGTATTGCACAGTCATCAGAAGGAATGTCAATCTTCCAAACCATAATACAACCTTCACAATTTTAACCATCATCACTGTATTCTTTTGGCACACGCGCCTATAATTATCCACTTACCTTTAAAGTGTCGGCCACCTCTTTGGCCTTTCCTGATAGTAAAATTTCCTTATAGTCAATTTCATTTTAACCACCTCCAAATAAATTTTCTACCTTATTTCAATCACAGCTTATGTGAAAATGCTTTTCTTTAATATCTAATGAGTAAATAAATAAATAAAAAAATCACCATTTTTCCATAAGTTATTGCCTCAGTCTTTAGAGGTTAATCACTGTCACGACTGACTCTCAATCATACTTAGAACATCTTTTATCTTAAGTCCTAATTGCCCTGAACAATTTCGACCATTACTGGTTCGATCCATACTTTCTCGTGGTTCAACACGTGCCCCACTTGGCATCATTATAATTACGTCATATTTCCTTTATCCACATTTCTATTCTTGAGAATTTTGAATATTACCTTTCTCCTTGTAAAACCTCTAAGGTTATCCTTGAATCGTTCCTCCTGTATTCCCTAAATACAGGGCATATCAAAATACCATTTACTAATACTAAAACCATTGTCTATATACTTCTGAAAAATTTATCCACTGATTCTTAAAGGTTGTTGTTACCTTAACCCTTTCCCAATCATACTATCAAAACTCATACTGTCCCTATTAAGGGCGACATGCCAACCTTTATGCAGTCCCCTAGGATTCATTTTAAGTTACCAATGTTCTATCCTTAATTCCACCTTTAAAAGGTACCTGCATCCTTCCATGGATAATTCAAGTCATATTTCCTTGATAGATTATCTTATTCATCATTCCCCACCTCGATAGTCTATACCTAACTTCATAATAGCATCCTTATTCAAATTGAGGTCAATCCATATGGCCTCCAAAAGATAACAATGGTCATCCGCTTTTCTTTCCTGATTTGGTAATGATAACATGGATGTTCTGGAAGATATTGGTCATGTTCAACATGAACTTCTTCTTAATAATTCCTTATTTACTTTTGTTGTTTATCTCAACAGTCACCTCAATGTTGGGATATCTTTCATATCTGGCGTCTCCCTTTCTAGGTATCGAGCCACCGATCTTACACTTCACATTCTTGAAGGTCACTTCCTTCATCCAATTTTCCTAATTTCTTACTTCCTTGTCTCCTCAGTCTATCCGCGTCTCATTATTTATCCTTCGAACTATCTCAAGGTTTCCTCGAATCCTCCCAACTTACAGGGGATAAAATATACATAACTCGTATGCCTTCAACCATCAACTTTAAATCATGGTGAATCACCCTCATACCAATGATTACATACTTTCCTATTTCTATTGCTACGAGTCTTTAGGGTTTCCTCATACCCGACTCCCTTATCATACCTCAAACTCTATTGCCTTTATATCCCTTTCCACTTCAGTTCCTTTTTTTTTCCTTTCTCTTATCATTATTTCATGAACCAACACAACATAAGCATTGATTTCAAACATCCCGTCATTCTTGATTCGTGTCCTTAGAACGAATCTTGACAACTTTTACAACTTAGATTCATAATTCATCATACTCGTCTGCCTTTGTTCTGGCTCTAAAGCTTTTACTCTATCTCTATAACCTTGGGAAGTACTTTCATGAAAACAATTGACTGAACTTAAATCAGTTTATTATAATCTCTTGCTCCGTGCCTTCCTTGGTCTTTCACCAGCGGGTGGTCTCTCTCTTAGGAGGGTAAGTGATAAAAACAGTCTTTTGTGATTCGTCAATCATTTAGAATCTCAAATGATTCCTATATTTCCTTTAGCCAGGCTCTTGCCTCGACTGGGTCAGCTTGTTCCTTGGAACTCTGAGAGCTTAGCGACTTAGAGGTCCTGAAAGAATTTCACACCACATTGTTTCCTCAAGGTGGTGGTTGGGGATAATAGTCTAAGTTCTGTCTAGACAGGTCCATGAATTGCCGTATAGGAGTACCGTCTCGGGTCTCCTTTCCTTACTCGACTTTCTGTTTTCTTAGTATGAAATGTTTCATCCTACTCCCCATAATTGGGGTCATTTTTTTTTTAAAATCCTCATTTTCCACTCCATTATGTCATGGGTTCCTTCTATCTTGATGGCGACCTCCCTGACTATCACGTTCAGGGTTTGCTCTAAATCTTATTCCTCAAACTATGGCTCTCATCTAAGTTCTCATCCTTACGCTCTTGAACTTTCGGAACCCAAATTCTATAGGAATACCTCATTATTCCCTTATCATCTTTCTCGGTATTAATCTCATATTTATTTGTTGGCTCTCTGCCTTCATTCATCACCTTTCTCTGGCACCGTATGCTCTTTTCCAATAATTTGGTCTCTATTGCAATCTCAAACAGCTTTTCGGTACCGGCTCCGGTTATCTTCACTACTATTTCCAAAATCTCTTATAAACTCTCCCAAAGATATTATCATCTTGAGTCTCTCCTTTTTACTAAGGGCATCAGCCACCACATTGGCTTTCCCCGAATGATAAAGAATCTCTCAATCATTATTCTTGATTAGCTCTAACTGCCTCCTCTGGCATATGTTGAGCTCTTTCTACGTGAAAATGTACTAGAGCACTTATGGCTTAGGTAATTCTCGCACTCCTCTCCATACAAGTAGTGCCTCCAATCTTTAGGGTAAAACTATTGCCACGAGCCTAAGCTCATGGGCGGGGATATCGAATTTCATATTACCTTAATTGTCTTGACATGTACGCGATTACCTTACCGTGCTGCATAAGCACGCACCCTAAGCCCTTGTGCGAAGCGTCACTACACTTCACAAAATCTCCTTTTCCATCCGGCAATGCCAGCATAGGGAATGTCACAAACCTTTGCTTCGGTTCTTAAAAGTTGTTCTCGCATTTCTCTGTCCATTCGAACTTCTCAGTCTTACGAGTAAGCCGCGTTAAAGGGGCTACTATCTTTACAAACTTGAACGAACCTCCGGTAGTGACCGACCAATCCTACCTCTGGTACTTTCCCTAACCATGGTTATCAATTCCTCAATGGTCCTTTATTCATTCTTGTCAGGATCCTCCTTGGGATCCTCCTCAACAACTATCCCTTTTAGGACAACCTCCTCAACCGCTACATCCTCAATATCAACATCATCCGGTCCTGCGTTAGGACGCTCTATCGGATCCATAATCTGATCTTCAATGAGTAATAAAACATCATCGCGTTGTTGCTCCTCAACCTCAGGGTTCGGAGTCCCGCTACCATCTACGATAACGAACTACGCTTCTATCACGATATTTATAAGGGTTCCCATAAGGGTTTTAACTGTCAGTGCTACGTTAGGTAGCCCGACTATGAACTTGGCAAGAGTTCTTATTATCTTAGTTAACTTATTATCTTAACGTCCCATCATCTCTGAGGTTTATAACGCTTGGCTCTGATACCATTTCTGTAACACCCCCAAATCCGGGGTCGGGGATCCGGGTTGTCACGAGTTCCATTTCCCTTAACAACACCCAATCTTAATAAATAATCAACTACTCTGTACTGACCCTACAATAAACACACACACCACAAGTTATAGTCTCAGAGATGAATATCCAAAAATAATCACAAGTCGTTTTATTCCACAATTATATGCCAATACACCTTAAACAGGTTTCTGAATAAATTTACATTTCTTTGCCATTATTACAATTCATAAATATACATAATCTGATACATGAAAAGTTGAAAGCCTAGCCTATTGGTAGCTCCTACCTCAGCTATGGCGGCATCAGTGCTTCTAGAAAACTGCGGAACGTCTCCTAACCTCTTGCGAATCGGGAGCTTGGTCCGGTTCATCTTGTCTATCTGATGTTGTGCGATGAAAGAAGAAAGCAAGGGTGAGCAGCAAGCCCACCAAAATAATATGTATAATGATTAACAATATATGAGCCTTCTCTTAGTACTCATGAAAGTCTTGGTCAAAAGAAATGAACCAAGTTGATATCTTAATGCGATGAAGTCGCAAAATATTCAGTATATATATATATATATACTTTTCAAAATATTGGAAGTCCTCTTCCATGCATAATATATACAAAGTCCCAGTGTATAACTGTATAAAAAAAAATATCGTTGCAAGGTGATCTCATATATCTAACCTTGTCTCAACTTTTTTCTGAAAATCTTTGTCATTCATAAGAAAATTATTAATTAGATATAAGTTTAAAAGATGAAGTTACAAGATACCCCAATATACTTATATCTTTCCCAAATACTACTTGAACTACCACCGTTCAAGTTATAATTAGCTTCAAAAGTTCATCACATAGATGAGACTATAAGGCAAGATTTGAATAGATTAAATCTTTAAAATATTATCAAAATAAAATGAAGTTACGAGATACTTCATTTGATGTAAACATCATTTTGAAAACTTGACCCTGCCAACACTCAACAATCGCCCAACCGTAGCCTTTCTATCGAAGTGCTCTGGGTAGTGTTGCAGAAATATCCAATTGGATGATGAACTCATTACGGGAGTTTGCCGCGCCAGGAAGACCACTTACGATGATCAGTCGTAGTAGTGCAACCCCACCATTTTCTACATGTAGAGGAGAACCTGTCGGATTTACTTGTCAACCGAACACTGAACTCCTAAGGAATGGACCGCCTTAGCGGAACTTCCAGGCCATTTGGGCCAATAAAATAAGGCTGGGCCGGCGCTACTCGGCCACTTACGCCACTCCTAGTTCAGATGAAATCCATGACTCTGAAACGTAAAGCTCGTCCCCACTTTCCCCAAGTAGAAACTTGTTGATACGGCTCCACCAAGAAGTCGTATCTATTTGGAAAGGAGAACTCACCGATATTTCCCAGGCGATGCCTGTTAATGGATTAACTTGTTCCAAGAATTTTACTTCCCGAGTGTTGGGTAAGTAATCAATTCATTTATCAAAACAGCAACCTTGTTGCGAATATAAAACACACCACAGAGCCGGATCCCTCAGGTTTTGAGCGAGTATTTAAATCCCCTTCGAAAGGAGGATCTTAAAAAAATGAGTTTTGGGATCCGCTCTAACTTTTAAAAATCATTTTGAAGACTCGCAAAACATTTTTAAGAATGTTTGGAGTGAAGCTGATTTAATGAAGTAAATCAGTCCCCAGAATATTTAGAAAATGTCTGAATATTATTATTTAAATAATATTCCCATAAAGAATAATCTTTATAAAATAATTGAAGTAGAAGTATTAAAACTTATACTTGAAATGAGTAGCAAATAATCAAAGATATACTTATACGAAAGTAATATCTTTATTTGAATAATCAAAAATAAGTTTGATTATCGACACCTTATTCTTTAATACAATAAAGAATATTATTAAGTAATAAGCGGAGTCATAATACCTCGAATGAATACTATAAATAATATTCATAAAATAAAGGAGTCATACATCCTCAAATGAATATCCAAGTAATATTCAATAATAATATAAACTGAGTCATAAGCCCTCGAATGAATATTCAAATAATATTCAATTAATAAAATAAACTGAGTCATAAGCCCTCGAATGAATACTCAAATTAATATTCAATTAAGTAAAATAAAGGTATCGAATAACCCTTATTCGATCCATAGTTTTAAAAACTATATCCATATATATATAAATATATATATATATAATATACTCGGGAACATCGACTCCCGGTTTAGAAATATGCTCACCTTTTATCCCCTATACTAAGGGTATACGCAACTACTTGCTTATTTCTAGCATAGGTATTATGCAACTATAAGCATTGAAATCAACAGATAGATAACCAGATTACGAAACAGACATGCATATATACCATATCAGCATGCTCCAATATATCGCAAAATTTGCTAATAACAATCATGCACTATCACAAGATAATGCATATACATATATTTACATCACAACAACAGTATATCGGGTAGAAAACTTGCCTGAGCGACTGGGGGTTACGAATGGCTCGGGACGAGTCTGGTAACCTATAAACAACAAGTAAGTTGGAATTAAACCAAAGTCACTTGTAAATCTATACTCTAACCAACTCAGACTCTAACGCTTGTTTTGCGCTTACTGATTCTCTTAAGTCACTCGAGTACCCTCGGCTCCACCACTTTTAATAATTTAACCTTTACGAGTTTTAAGGCGATTCCTTCGCGAGTGTCTTACCAACTTCCTAACACTCTTACCATAATTGTTTCATACATTAATTAACCCTTTTTGGTCTTTAATCTATGTTTCAAAGTAAGGCGAGGGGAAAAGTTTCGTTCGCGAAACGCCGTTACTTGAAACGGTCGTTTCTCCTAAACCGTGCATCGGAATCGAACGAACTACATATCAAAACGAAGCTCGTAATATGAACTATCTAAACATGGCAATGGTCAAAATCTAGCAGGGGGTTCTCGGGTCCTAATGTTATGCACAAAAACAGTCTAAAGAAAATCGGACGTTACGACGGCTATGTTTACGCATTTTCCCAATTTTAAACCATTCAAAACCAACCACAAATCAACCCCAAATCAATCATACAACCAATATCCATCCTCATCACATAATAACAACCCCAACCAATTCAATTTAATCATTCATACTTATGCCTAAGCTTAACTTTAATCATACTTAAGTTCTTTTCATCAAAACCTCAACATTTACCATTCCATTTCACTACCATTTCAAATCCCAAACTCTAATCACAACAACAAGCTACAATATCATCCTACTAATCAAAATAATCTTATAATATATAGGAATCTAGGGTTTGGAGATGGTATACCTTCCTTTGAGTGGTGGGAGGAGCTAGGAAGCCTTAAGAAGCTTTGAGAAGTCTTAAGAATGCTTGGATCTTCAAGAAAAACAAGAAAAACTTCAAGTTAAAAACTTGAAAACACTATTCATAGTCTTCTTCTTTGATTAAATGGAGAAGATGGAGAAGGAATTGATGGCTTAAACTCATGATATAGCCCTAACTAAGCATGAAGATGATTAGGGAATTAACTCACCAATTTAGGAGGCTTGGATCTTGAGTTTTTGAATTCTTGCCCATTTGCAATAGTAAAAAGCCGAGAGCATGATGAACCATGCCTTGGTTTCTTTTTGATTTTGATGAAAATGATTTTGCTTGGCTTGGTTGGCTTGTTTTTGTGTTTGATTTAGTAAATTACCTAGTTGCCCTTGATTTTGTGTGGTTAAAAAGTCACCACATCTCCTTCCTTTTTTGTCATGCCTATGTCACCTTGCACATGTCATAATGCTCCCACTTGTCCACACCTTGTGGTTTGATGATGTCACAATCCCTGGCTTCTTGTACAAGCTTGTCTCTTGGTCACTTATTTGTTTTACGGTTCGCTTATCTTTCGTTCTCGTTTATCGTTTGAGGGATCATACCCGGGATCTTATTACTTAGGTTCCCTTAACCTTTCTCAATATATTGTATTCCTTTTATGATCCTCTCTTATAATCCTTTAATTTAAATCCTTTTTATCCTGTTACCTTATACTCAATTCTTTCCGTATCTATTGGATTTCCGGGAAAATCAAAGTGTTCGGAATTGGATTCTGACGATCTTTACATACACTTATATACCACATAGAGTACTAATAATATCCCAGGATATCCATATCAGAACCCCTACATAGTGTGGCATGAAAAGTTTTCTCATTCAGCAAAAATACTATTCATAAGGGTTTCAAAATTTTCCAAAAAAATTGGGGTTATTACAGAATTAAAAGCAACAATAATATTCATTTTAAAAGATTGGGAAATATTATAAGTATAGAGAAAGATGTGAGATATATACGGACCACAAGTGTTGAAGTATGAACTCTCGAGGAAGAGCAAATGTGGTGGCAAGAGATGAGCAAGAAGGAGAGAGAATGAACATAGAGACTGTACGAGAAGAATTATCTATGGAATTCTAGAAGTTGGAATTAGAAGTCAGAGTGCATGATCCAAAAAGGAGTAAGAATGTATAAGTATAACTTTTCAGTCGGGATTGTTAGAGAAGATAAAGAAGTGTCAGGAAGAGGTAGTAGGTCAGGATATAAATCATTTAGTATGGGAAGAATAGTGCACGCAAAAAGGACGACCAATGTATTCTTAGGTTTTCTTCTAGAACTTGGATTCCATCAGTGATGGAACTGAAGGATGAAATTTTACAGGCAGCTCATAATTCGAGGTATTCAATCCATTCAGGGAGTACCAAGATGTATAGAGATTTAAAGGAAATTATAGGTGGTTAGATATGAAGCGGGGAATTACCGAATGAATTAGCAGATGTTATATATGTCAACAGAGTTAAAGTAGAGCATCAGAGATCAAGTGGATTGCTACAGTCATTGGAAGTTCCAGAGTGGAAGTGGGAGCATATCACCATGGATTTCATAGTTGGGGTTACCAAGCACAAAAAAAAACTAATCATGATGCCATTTGGCTTATAGTGGATAGATTTACTAAGTCAGCTTATTTTCTGCCTATAAACGAAAGATTTTCGCTCGATAAGTTGATCCATAGGTGCCTGAAGGAAAGTGTAGTTCGTCATGAAATCCCTTTGTCTATCGTATCTGATCGAGATCCAAGATTTAATTCGAGATTTTGGAAGAATTTTCAAGAATGTTTAGGAACAAGATTGAATATGAGTACAGATTATCACCCACAGACGGATGGCCAAAGTGAAAGAATAATCCAGACAATATAAGACTTATTACGTGTTTGTGCTATTGATTTCAAAGGAAATTGGGGCGAGCATTTACCTCAGATAGAATTTGCTTGCAACAACAGTTATCACGCTAGTATCGGGATGTCACCTTAAGAAGCCCTTTATGGACGCAAATACAGATCCCTAGTGTATTAAGACGGAGCAGTAGAGCGCAAAATACTTGGACCTGAATTAGTACAGCAGACAAAGGAAGTTATTGAAGTTATCCAGAAGAAATTGATAGTCGTACCAGACCGTCAAAGGAAATAAACAGATCAATCAAGGAAAGACATGGAATTCGAAGAAGGAAACTTAGTACTACTGAAAGTATCGTCGTGGAAGGGATTAACGAGGTTTGGAAAGAAAAGAAAACCGAGCCCAAGATATGTCGGACCTTTTGAAATTTTAAAGCACGTTGGCAAAATAGCTTTCGAGTTAACGTTACCTCCGCACATGGAGCACATTCATAATATTTTTCATGTATTGATGCTTAAGAAGTATAATCCAGACTTCAGGTATGTAATAGAATATGAGCCGATAGAGCTTCAGGCAGATTTGTCATATGTAGAGAGTCCGATAGAGATTCTAGAGGAAAGAGAGAAAGTATTAAGAAATAAAGTAGTAAAGTTAGTAAGAGTATTATGGAGAAACCCAAAGGTTGAAGAATCAACCTGGGAGTTAGAAAGTGATATGAGAGCAAAGTGTGCTCATTTGTTTTCTTAGGAGATTCTGAGGACAGAATCCTTTTAAGGGAAGAAGGATGTTATATCCGGGATATATCGTGCAATTATTTTTTTGCTAATAGATAATTATTATATGTATTCAGTATCTATTCTGTGAATTATTTAAGTGTTAAATATGTTTGAATGTTTAAAAATGTTATTAATTAAGTATTTCAATTTTTATATGTTCCAAATAAAATATAGATAATTGTCATATCTTCCTAATTATTTTTATGTTGATTTATGAATATATAGAAATCATATGAATTTTATAAAATCTTTTTCCGGGTATTTAAAATCTATTTTATAAAAATGGGAACCAACCGACGTCATCCATTGTTACGTTTTTAGAACCCGAAACTTTTCCGAGAACTCCTTCCTAACCTAATTGTAATATTCCGAGCATATTCCATGTTTCGACTTTTTCGATCCAGCGTACGGTTTGTCCTGCGCGGGTCCCGGCGCAACATTTTCGATACAATATTCGTTTCGGTAAATCAATAAAACACGTATTTTCGATAAACGGGAGCTTTTTATTAAACTATTACAATTATCACTTCGTAATACGTGTAACCAGGCGCTGAGACCAAGACCGCAGTACAAATTGTACTGATTTGGATAATTATCACGAAAACCGATACCGTTTGGATCAGTTTTTATATATAAACGTACCGTTTTATATCTGGAATGATCCAACGGGATACTAATTTTCCGTAATTATAAATAGCCTCCACCGTATTTTATTTTGTACCGGAAATCAATTGCAAACAGTATTTACAGTGTTTTTACAGAGAAAATACTATAATTATATTTTGATCTTCGTAATCAAACACAAATTCGAAGGCGTTATTGATATCCGATTTTGGCGTACATATATTCAAAACGAAGCTATTGAAATCTAGAATCCAAATCTTCCATCAATTTCAACCCAGAAACATCAGGTGATTTTCTATTTAATTATTTATATTCGAATTTCTTGGTATTTAAATTATGATTTTTTGTTCGAGAGATTGTTTGTATGATTTGATGATTGTATGTTGTAGGGCTCGTCATCCTGATGATTTTGATATATTATATGTGTGATTTGGAGTTCAGTAACGTGTTCAATTTGGTGTTTGATTTTCAAAATTGTAAATTAGGGTTTTAATACTTTGAATGTTCTTGATTCGATTTGGGTATTTCGTTTTAATTGATTCTGGGTTTGGGTAAGTTGCATCAGCTGATAGATCGTTTAAAAATAAGTCGAATCATGTATTTAGTTTCTTCGTTGGCTGCCGGAATCAACCCGCCGGAAAAGCTCGAAGCTACGCCGGCGTTAATGGCGATTTCGCCGGCGTCTCAGTTTCAGGCATGGTTTACTTCTGTTTTTGCCGTAATTGGATTGCTGTTGAGTCGTTAAACAAAACCCAGACTACCACGAACATGTTAGTGATCGTTCGACTGAGATTCAGGGCTCGCCGGAAAGTCCCTGGCGGCCGGATTCTGGAATGGGGGTGGCGGGTCGAACGGGTTCTTCGTGACCCGTTTAGCTGACCCGTTTGACCCGGTTTTGATCCAAAGTTCCCTAAATCAGAAGTGTTTTTGGCATTTTTGCAAATTAGTACCTGAAGTTTCCAGAACTTTAAAAATTCTGGATTCCTGTTTTGAATTCTTTCAAATTTCGGATTTTTTTTATAAATTATTTTTAAAATTGTTTTTAATTTCAGAAAAATCCGAAAATGATTATTTTAATTTCAAAAATCATTATTTTAATTCCAAAAATTATTTTTAAATCAAAAATAAATCTGAATTAATTATTTAATTAATTTCAGTTAATTTTTAATTGATTAATTAGTCAATTAATTCAAAAATTCATTGATTAATTGATTTAATTAATTATTAATTAATTTGAATTAATTATTTAATTAGAGTTAATTATTTAAAAATGATTTAAAAATTCCGAAAAATAGTTTCGAGCTTTAAAATATTATTTTAAATTATTTCCAGAGCTCGATAATTATTATAAAATTGTTTCGAAGCCAGAATTGGCCAACCGAACCTTGTTTATTACTCTGAAATTGATCCAACGACCCATTTTAATTTTGAAAAATGTTTTAAAAATTATTTTAAATACCCGAAAGCCTGTTTATGACCCGAGACTTCTTTAAAAATGGGATGTCATTGATTATTTGACGTGTTATGTGTTATATGTGACTTGTTGGTTGACTGTCGGTCTATATGTTCGGTGATTACTTGTTTATAGCGTAACTTTCAATCCGTTAATCGGATTTGAGTAAAACAAAGGGTAGATAGAAGTGTATGTCAAATATAATGGTATGAGTTAAATATTAATAGATACTTATGATGCCTAGCAGAGTAAGAAAGGCGTAAGAAAGAGAAGAAAGTGATCAGAGGATAGAAGCGAGGCATAGGAGAAGTAGACGAGTGATTATTGAATAGGGTCATTAGACAAGTACAAGTAAAGTTGAAATCGATTATGATAAGGCAAGTATTTCTAAACCTTTCTCAAGATACAATACAAATATTTCTAAATTCTCTTGTGACATATTGTTAATACCCAAAATAGTTCTGTTTTATACTGTACACATTTTGAATCCTTCAGCCTTGAACTGAGCCACAACATTTGATCTTTGAGCCGTAAGCCTTATTCTTTGTAAACCATTTCTTGTTGATTTACCAGATACTAAAATACGCAAATAAGATACTACTCCACAAATATATATCCATCATATATACCAAACACTGGAACATAATTATTTACACATACAGAAACTTTTATACTCAACCATACCTTGTGATATCAAAGTACTAAAACCTTGTAAAAACACTATTCATCTACTATCCGATTATCCTACCGGCTGGAGGCCACTTCTTTTATGTATTTTGACATACCCTTTTTGGTAACTATGAATTTTTACCATGCTCTTTTACAAATGTTTTATGGTTATTGATTATGATCTGGTTTTATTGAACTCTATTGTTTATCATATTGAAATGCTTTAGAATTGGATAGTTTTCTTTGTATGGACCAGATTCGTGGTCAGACCATATCGATGGTCAAGTTAGGCCAATGTGTGCCTTGGATCCAGTAGTTAGAGCAGTGCTGTGTGCTTTGCTCGGGGTTAGTGCGTGACTGATCAGCAGCCTAACCTTGGTTTTAAAAACTTAAAATGAATATCCAATTCTATTGACTGTTTAACAGGAAACTTGATTCTTTTGAATCACCTCGTTTATTATTGTTTAACCTCAGTTTTTGATAATATGACTTGCTGAGCTAGTTAGCTCACTCTTGCGAATCTTTTTATGTATTCTACAGTTAAGAAGGATACGGTTGATAGCGAGGTTTCCCAGTTCAATGTTCGAGCTAGGATTCCAGATTATGATTGATCGAGCTAGCAGGAGCTTAATGCAGTAGTGAGATAGTAAGGTCCTAAGAATAATTTCATATCAGTTGTAAATTAAATTAGTTGGGATTTGGTACGTTGTAATAAAAGTTAAGTTTGTGGCTTGTTTTCATACTTTAACCTGTTGCGATCCGTGGTTAAGTAAAGCAGGGTCCTTGCAAATAATATTTTATATACAGGTTTATATTTTGTGTATGTGTTGTGGACCCCAAACTTCTGACCCGGGTTTGGAGGGCGCCACATTACATCCTTCCCCCCTTAAAGGATTATGTCCTCAGAATCTCCTAAGTAAACAAATAAGGGTACTTTTTACGCATATCACTTTCTAACTCCCAAGTAGATTCTTCAACCCTTGGGTTTCTCCACAGTACTCTTACTAAATTTACAACTTTATTCCTTAACACTTTCTCTCTCTTTTCTATAATCTCTATTGGATTTTTTATATAGGACAAATCTTCCTGAAGTTCTAACGGCTCATACTCAATTATATGCCTAGAGTCTAGACTGTACTTCTTAAGCATCAATAAGTGAAATACATTATGAATATGCTCCATGTGCGGGGTAACGCCAATTCGTATGCTACCTTATTGACACGCTTCAAAATTTCAAAAGGTCCAACGGATATACACGCTTCAAAATTTCAAAAGGTCCAACGTATCTAGGACTCAATTTCCCTTTCTTTCCAAATATAGACAATCCCTTCCACGGTGACATTTTCAGTAACACTAGATCTCCTTCTTAAAATTCCATGTCCTTTCTGGCTCGATCAGCATATTTCCTTTGACGATCTTGTGCTACAATTAACCTTTTCTGAATAATTTCGACAACTTCTTTTATCTGTTGCACCAACTCGGGTCCAAGTATCTTACGTTCTCCAACTTCATCCCAATATACAAGTGATCGATATTTGCAACCATAAAGAGCTTCGTAGGGAGGCATTCCGATGCTGGCATGATAACTGTTGTTGTAAGCAAATTCTACTAAGGGTAAATGCTCAATCCAATTTCCTTTAAAATCAATGGCACAAACAAGTAACATGTCTTCAGTTATCTGTATCATTATCTCACTTTGGACATCAGTCTGTGGATGATAAGCTGTACTCATATTCAACTTGGTTCCCAAACATTCCTGAAAACTTCTCCAAAATCTTGAATTGAATCGCGAATCTCGGTCCGATACAATAGACACAGGGACTCCATGACGAACTACTATTTCCTTCAAATACATGTGAACCAACTTGTCCAGTGAAAATCTTTCATTAATAGGCAAGAAATGTGCTGATTTGGTTAGTCTGTCCACTATAACCAAAATAGCATCGTGGTTCACTTTCGTTCTTGGTAATCTGACTATAAAATCCATAGCAATGTGCTCCCACTTCCACTCTAGAATCTCTAATGGTTGCAATAATCCACTTGGTCATTGATGCTCCGCCTTAACTCTCTGACACGTATAACATTTGCTAACCCCTTCCGCAATTTCTCTTTTCATGTCTGGCCACCAATATTCTCTTTTAAATCTCTGTACATCTTGGTACTTCCTGGATGGATTGAATACCTTGAATTGTGAGCTTCCTATAGAATTTCATTCTTCAATTCTATCACTGGTGGAATCCAAATTCTGGAAGAAAATCTGAGAATACCTTGATCATCTTTCTGAGTGCATAACTCTTCTCCTACTAAACGGTTGATATCCTGATCCATTATTTCCTCTTGACTCTTCTTTATCTTCTCTAAAAACTCTGGCTGAAAAGTCATATTATACATCTTTGCTTCATTAGGCTTGTAAATTCTGACATACAATTCCAACTTCTGAAACTCTTTGTATAACTCCTCTGGTACTGTTAACACATTCAATCTTTCCTTTCTGCTTAATGCATCTACAACTACATTTGCTTTGCCTAGGTGATAGTTAATCGTGCAATCATAATCTTTAATCAATTCCAACCATCTTCGTTGTCTCATATTAAGTTCCTTTTGCGTGAATATGTACTTCAAACTCTGATGGTCCGTATAAATCTCGCATTTTTCTCCGTATAGATAATGTCTCCAAATCTTCAAGGCGATTACTATTACTGCTAGTTCCAAGTCATGAGTAGGATACTTCTGCTTATGAGGTTTCAGCTGTATAGACGCATATGCGATAACTTTATCGTGATGCATCAAAATACAACCTAATTCCCAATAAGAAGCATCACTATAGATTACAAAATTTCCTTGATCATCTGGAAGTAACAAAACATGTGCCGTGATTAACCTTTTCTTCAGATCCTGGAAACTTTCTTCATACTTTTTGTTCCATATAAACTTCTTATTTTTTCTGGTAAGTTTCGTCAAAGGTGTCGCAATCTTCGAGAAATCTTGAACAAATATTCGATAATATCCTGCCAATCCTAAGAAACTTCTTACTTTTGTTGGTGTCTTTGGCCTTTCCCAATTCATAGTAGCTTCAATCTTTACTGGGTCCACTTTGATCCCTTCATTACTTACTATGTGCCCTAAGAATTGAACTTCCTGTAACCAAAACTCACACTTTGAAAATTTAGCGTACAACTTCTTCTTTCTCAAAATTCCCAAAGCTATCCTTAGATGCTTCGCATGATCTTCCATCGATTTTGAGTAGATCAAAATATCACCTATAAACACAATGACAAACTTGTCCAAATATTCTTTGAAAATTCTGTTCATCAAGTCCATAAATATTGCTGGGGCATTGGTCAATCCAAAAGACATCGCTAAGAATTCATAATGATCGTACCTTATTCTGAAAGCTATCTGCGGTACGTCTTCAGGTTTAATCTTTAAGTGGTGATATCCGGATCTCAGTTCAATCTTAGAAAAATACTTGGCTCCTTTCAGCTGGTCAAACAAATCATCGATTCGAGGTAATGGATACTTATTCTTGATAGTAAGCTTGTTAAATTCTCGATAGTCGATACATAGTCTCATGCTTCCGTCCTTCTTCTTAACAAATAATACCGGTGTACCCCATAGGGACACACTTGGCCTAATCACTCCTTTCTCCAATAACTCTTGCAATTGCTTTGCTAGTTCCTTCATTTCAACTGGCACCATTCTGTACAGGGCCTTGGATACTGGTTCTGTTCCAGGTGCCAAGTCGATCGCAAACTGAATTTCTCTATCTGGAGGAAGACCTGGTAACTCATCTGGAAACACGTCTGAAAACTCATTGACTACTGGAATATCTTCAAGTTTTGTTGGCTCTTGATTTCTATCTATCACATAGGTAATAAAATGCTCGCATCCTTGTCGTAGTAACTTCTTAGCTTGGATCATCATTAAGAACTTATTTGCTTGTCTATGACCTCTAAACATCACCACTTTTTCGTCCGGTGTCTTCAATATTACCTTCTTATTACGATAGTCTATCTGAGCATCGTGCTTAGATAGCCAATCCATTCCTAAAATAACATCAAATTCTCCTAACTTAAATGCTATCAAATTCGCACCAAACTTATTGCCAGAAATCTCAATCTCACAGTCCGTACACACTTGGTTGACGAATACACACACTCGATTGCTAATTCTACAGTCATAATCTCATTTAACAATTTAACTGGACAATTTAACTTATCAACAAAATCTTGAGAAATAAATGATCGAGTTGTTCCCAGATTTACTAACACTTTGGCACATAAATAATTCACAGTAAATGTACCTGCCACAACATCAGTGTCCAGAATAGCATCCTTCACAGACATATCATAAACTCTAGCTCTGGGAGGTTCATTCACTGTTGGAGTAGATCGCATAATTCTCAGCGCATTATTAACCGGGGCTGGTGTCTTGCAATCCCTTGTTATGTGTCCTGGCTTTCCCCCTCTAGTTGTATCTATAGTAGACCATATTCATCTTATTGCAAACTTTTCTATGTTTCTTTCCGCATATCTGGCAGTATGGTAAAGTTAGCCTCTGCTGGGTTGGCTGGTTCCCAGTGGCTGGACGGTTTCCTTGTCCTCCGTCGCCTACATTCTGCCTTCTGAAATTAAAATTTATTCCGGGCTTAAACTTTCCCTTCCTCTAATTAAAATTTGGAAACACCTGCTTGTGACTGTCTTTCACTTCCCTCAAACTTCCTCTTCTTACTCTCCTTCTCCTTCTGTGACATTTCACTCTCTGTTTCCGCAATCATAGCTTTCTTCACTACTCCTGCATACGTATCCAACTCAAATATTGCCAATTTCCCTCGGATCCATGGCTTAAGACCTTGTTAAAATCTCTTGGCTTTCTTCCTGTCAGTGTCCATATATGATGGTACAAACCTGGACAATTCTTCAAACTTACTTTCATAATCTGCTACTGATGTATTCCCCTGCTTTAACTCCAAAAACTTTAAATCCATTTGATCCTGAACAAACTGAGTAAAATACTTCTCCAAAAATAACTCCTTGAATCTATCCCACGCAATATCATCTGTACCTTCCAACATCTTAACAGTTTCCCACCAATAGGTGGCTTCATGCTTCACATAGTAACTCGCAAACTCAGTTCTCTGTTCCTCTCTCACTTTGACTAAAGCAAATGACTTCTCAATTTCCTTTAACCAAACTCTCGCTTCAATAAAATCTAAGGAACCTTTAAATTCCGGTGGATTTACCGCCTGAAATGTCTTAAAGGTTACCTGAGGATTGGCCTGTCTCTGTTGTTATTGAGTCAGATTGACTATTTGTTGAGCCAAGATCTGAAGAATCTGGGCTACAGTTGGGTATATAGGACCTGGATTTGCATTCTGGTTATTTTTTCCTTGGTGGTTGTTGTTGGTTTCTTCATTCTGGTTGGTAGAACGGGTATTTATTCTGGGAGGTATTTTCTGTAAAGAATCAAACAACTTATTTAGCCTTTAAAATAAATCATTTTTATGAAAAGTTTTTGTAAAACAGAAATATCTCTTTTTGAAAACATTTTCAATTGTTGAACTAATTAAATTGCATGCTTTTTTACAGAATGTAAACAATTATGGGTATAGGGTATATGTTATTACAAGAGTTTATAATTAGTACAGTAAGTCAGTAAAATAGGTACAGTATTGTAAATGACAATGTTGGAAAAAGGATAGGTACTGATATATATATATATATATATATATATATATATATATATGTCAAAGTTTGGTAGTACAAGTGTAAAAACGTTTCAGCAAAGGAAAAAGGTACAACAAGCCTATCCACTAGTCAGCAAGTCTAGTTTATATATATATATATATATCAACCCAAAAGTTTGATGATACACATTATACACTAATATATATATATATATATAATAACCGTCACTGAATATCTGTCATCAAGCTCCAGTGAAACTCTGGTCCACCAAGCCTTGCAAGATCCTCTAACACATCTCTGGCCCACCCTAGACGAGCATCTGGGGCCGTATATTCACAAGTAGCTCCATGAAGTCTAGCCATAAGTATTCTCCGGTTCATATGAATCTCATCCTGGAGCTCTCTCGCACTCCTGTCAACATCTATAGTCCTTATAATGTGATGTAGTTCCTGAATCTGAACCAACAGGGCCTCTCGCTCCAAAAAAAGAGACTCATACTTATGGTATGGAACAGGTTGTGGAGTAAACTGAAAAGATTCACCCACAACTGTTAATCGCTAAACACGCGCTAATATTACACGCAAGTATACGAGTTCACAAGTAGTATAGAATCTTTTCTAGTTCATTCCCATAGAGACTGTATTGGTTAACTAATTAATTTACACACCTAAGAAACAATGTATGGTTATTATTCAATGCTAAGACGATAACAAATTGAGGTTGTTTTTAACTAAGAATTAAACTAATAATTATAACTACGAGAATAATATTGATTGAATTAATAAATATGACAAACATGGGATTCTAACTTCATTAAGTACTTCATTCAATAGCCTTATTGTTCTTAACCTTAGCATGCAATGGTGATGACACTAATCAGACAACACGGAACTGATAAATGCCAACTTTTGTTGTGTAAGTACCATACTACCAGACATCCACAAAAGAGATAGAAGCTGAATAGACACCTGTTATATTGAGACCCTATATACCTATAGAATTTGACAATATAACGGTTTAAGCATAAGTTATCTATCTTGATTACATAGGGCAAGTAAGATGGGTAAAATTACCTACAAATCATGCATGACAATACATAAACCTGTGCTAGCATGGCAAGTTCTAAATCCTTAAATTCACTTTCACTTTATTACGAATTAACACACTATCTTATAAGTTCGCGACGCTCATAAGAAGAATACGCACAACCAATACTAGGATATCATACAATCACCACATGCTAAGGCATCAAACAATTTAACTAAAGAAATCCATAAATAAATCCGCTAGAACCCCACGATAATGATTAGCCCATAATCGGACTCATCATCAACGTAGGTTCTGATGAAAAGATGATATAACAAATGTAGTCTTTATAATAAATAATTAAAACCAAGTACAAACAAGAGTATAGGTTCAACAAAACAAGAAACGAGCATCCAAGATTACAATTCAAAATAAAGATTCACAAGAATAAACTAGATCATCTTCGCCTTTGTTGAATTGTGTTATAGGTCTCTTGTCTTCTTCTCCTTGCGCTCTGGTTAGTCTCCCTCTTTAAAAACAATCTTTATTTATCAATATATAGCAGCCCAATCAACCCAGGAGTCCAGAAAATATAATTGTATTAGAATCGGAATTTTATTATCCCGACACGGCGCGGCCGCGCGCTTCATCAGTGTGGCTGCACACCGTATCAGCTTGGGCGCGCTGGCTCTCTGTACTTTTGACGCGGTCGCGCGCGTGGCCGCACGCCTTATCAGCTCGGGCGCGCTGGCTCTCTGTACTTCTGCCGCGGTCGCGCGCTTCATCAGCGCGGGCGCGCTCGACTTCTGCCAGAAATAATTTCTTTTCTTTTTCCTTATCTTACAGCTTTGAGCCGGTCTTCGTGAGCTTTTATTCCAACACCACCTAGACACCATATTAGCACCAAAATAATGTTAATTTACCTGATTCACAGATTAATGCCTGAAATGCAAAAACACTAGAAAACACGTTAAAACATTTAACAACTTGAGTACAAATGCATCAATTCAAAGCTTATTAGAGCATAATAAAGTGTCATAAATGCCACTCAACACACCCTCAAACTTGAATCGATGCTTGTCCTCAAGCATAAACATACTCAAAGAACAAGAAATAAATATGCATGAATGCAACTAATATGAACGCAATGATCCCCATAGAATAACTAAACCAACCAATAAGCAACACCTTTGCAAATGCAATTATTCGCAATAAGATCAATCAAATCTCACAAATCAACCTACAAACCAGAGATGTGCGTGTGTGCAGATGCTTACATATATACTATCACAACTAGATCAACAATCATGACTCACTACTTATCAAAACAATCGCAAATTTATAAATAGAATAAAAGCTAGACTCAAAATAACTTATAACACTTCAATTCTTATATCAGAGTTTTTATGGATTCAAGCTTTTTATTCACAATAAAACAACACACGTATGCTTATTTGATCGTGCAATGAGTGAGGTCCACAAAAGACTTATACAATAGTACCCATGTAGCGAGCGTTAGGTTAGCGGATCCCAGACTATAAAAGCCTTAGGTCACTAGGCACAAAGTCCCCTAAGAACTTAATAACTCGAGTACTAAAGAGCTCACTCGTGATCAATTATACATAACACTTATTCTTTTTCTTTTTCTTTTTTTCTTTTTTAACAATTTCTGAATGAGTGCGTTTCGCTCCATCTCGTTCAACCCTAGACTACTCATTAACATATGAGCCGGCTACTAGCCATTTGACACATAGCCACACAACTAGCAATGAGATCCAATTTTCTCCAATTTTTAAATATCCATGTCTTTTATTATTAAGAGAATACCCTAAATTCTAAATATAAACAAGCGATTAGACCTCGACAAATTAACAAACCATGACTATGATCTAGCACTTTAGTAACCTATAAGAATTAGTGAAATACAAGTGTCTCTAGCATGCAAATCAATCCAATAAGACTCAACATCACCAAATATGACATCACTACACTAGCATCAATATCACAAATCAATCGGGAAAATCATCAAAGGGATCATGCTATAATGCAAATGCATGAAACTATATGAAAAAAATATCATAAAACTACCAAAAATAAAATAAAAAAAAACTACATGGCAAAATATACAACTATATGAATTAAAACTATCATGAATATGCAAACTATATGAGACTCACACAAACTATATTCCTTCAACTACTACCCCCAAACATAAAATATTCATTGTCCTCGGTGAAGGTAATAGTAAGGAATCAGGCATACCTACTGTGAATCAGAATCATCACCCTCAACGGGTAGAGTGTCAGGCGTGTCTGGAGGCGGATACTCTGAATCCTCACCAAAAATTGGCCACTGTTTGTCAACACCGGTGGCTCTAAAAGCAATCCCAAGTGGCTGGGTGAGATCACGTGCAAATCGACTATGGATGTCGTGCATCACATTCATCCTCCTCGCGAGACGCCTAACTGCGTCGAACTCAAACCAGCTCCCATCGCTGCTCTCGGTGCCTCCTGCTGCTACTACAGCTCCCATCGCTGCTCCTGGTGCCTCCTGCTGCTGCTACTGCGACGAACCAGCCTCCTCTCCGTACTGAGCTCTCCGAGCTGCTCGACGGGCATGCTGAGAACCTCCTGCAGTAGCAGCCTCCATGGGCACACCTCCTAGCAAATGCTCATATGAATAACCAAGCCCCTTAGGATCAGGCTTCCCTCCATACCACTCCTGCATGCTCAACAGCGTAGAACTATCAATAGGAGCACTGGGAAGCTGAAGTTGCTCATGTGCTGGCCAATGAACACCAACTGCCACGCACAACTTCGTCACAATGGACGCATACGGAATAGCACCTGTAGTACCTCCCCTCAAAAATCTCAGAATCCCCTGGTAAATCACCATCCCCAAGTCAATATAATCACCCAACTGAATACCCCACAACAGACGAGCACGCTCCATAGTAATCTCATGCACATGCGAAGATGGCATGATATTAGCACATATAAACGAGCTTCAAGCCTGTGCAAACCTGTTCATGCACGACGCAGGGAACATGGAGTAATCTGTAGTGCCCCTCTTGAACTTCTAATGAGTCTTAACCACACAGAGAGTCGCAACAATGAGATCCAAATCAAAGTCCTCCGGAGTCTTATTGTTCCAAGTGTCCTGACCCACCTTCCTCGCAGGCTACTCAATCACCATCCTGATAGCCTCTGCACTGTACTCTACAGTCCTCCCCCTCAGTACCGTGAAGCCATTCTTCTCCGCCTTTGCGTATCATAGAACTCCCACACAACACTCATGGGCACAGCGGCGGGTGCCTCATAAAAAGAAACCCAACCCATCTCCAGAATCATCTCTAATAGTTTAACATCCTTCCATGATGGCAGAAAACCTCGCTCATAAGCAATAGGCTTCGAGAGAAGCCTCGTGTACTCCTCCTCAGTCTCAGGAGTAGAAAACCTTGGCCTCACACCACCCGCAGATGAAGAGTCAGTGGTGCTGCTGCTAACTTGTGTTATTTGCCTTTTGGGTGCCATCGGGATTGAAGAAGAAAGAATAAAAGCTTAAGTGTTTAGAGAGAATTTGTGTTTGAGAGTTGATATGTGGTGGAGAAGTTGTATATAAGTGTATGTATTTATAGGTGGAGAGGTATGGATTCTATAAGGAATAGAAGTGGGAATTGATTATGGGAATCGTGGGAATAATGGAATTGATTAGGAGAGGGAATTATGGGATGTGGAAGAGCAAATTTCGGGTTGGAATTGATATTGGAGTAAAATTCCCGAAATTACCTTAATAAACTGCTGAATAAAAATTTTTTGAACAGGGACCAGGCGCGTCCACACGCGTGGACAGGGCGGGCGCGCTCACTCTCTGGAAAACCGTAGCGGCTGCGCGCTAGGACAGCGCGGGGGCACTTGGCTACTGGAAAAATGGCGCAGCCGCGCGCTTGATCAGCGCGTGCGCGCCCAGCTTCTGTAGTTGGCCCTTAATTTTTTTCTTTTTCTGGTTTTTTTGTATTTTTCTCTTTTCTTCTTGCTTCCTCTACCCACTAATGTACAACATACTTGGGTTGCCTCCCAAGAAGCGCTTCTTTTACGTCGCTAGCTCAACATAGAATCTCGAGATCAAATGGACAATAAAACGGCACTAACCACCTCGTAGTTTGCCGTGTCATCATAATAATGCTTCAACCTTTGACCATTTACCTTGAATGCTTGGCCTGGATCATTCTCAAAAATTTCCACCGCTCCATGTGGAAACACAGTTTTGTCAACGAACGACCCTGACCATCTTTACTTCAACTTTCCAGGAAAAAGACGGAGACGAGAGTTGAACAAAAGAACTCGTTTCCCTGGCACAAATTATTTGAGCACTAGACCCCTATCGTGCCACCTCTTGACTTTCTCCTTATACATTTTATTATTCTCGTAAGCTTGAAGTCGAAACTCGTCGAGCTCATTTAATTGAAGCATCCTATTCTTTCCAGTTGCATCCAAGTCCAGATTCAACTTCTTCAAAGCCTAATATGCCTTATGATCGAGTTCCACAGGCAAATGACACCCCTTACCATAACCCAATTGAAACGACGACATTCCCAATGGAGTCTTATATGCTGTTCTATATGCCCAAACAGCTTCATCAAGCTTCAAAGACCAATCCTTCCTTGATGGACACACCACTTTCTCCAAAATATGCTTGATCTCTCTGTTAGATATCTCATCTTGACCATTCGTCTGAGGATGATAAGCCGCAGCAATGCGATGATTCACATTATATCTTTTCATCATAGCAGTGAACTTGTGATTGCAGAAATGCGATTCCTCATCACTGATTATAACTCTTGGAGTACCAAACCTTGTGAATATCTCCTTGTGAAGAAAATTAAGCACAACTTTAGCATCGTTCGTTGGCAATGCCTTAACTTCAACCCATTTCGACACGTAGTCAACAGCCAACAAGATATACTAATTGTTACAAGATGAGACAAATGGTCCCATAAAGTCTGTTAGATATATTTGATAATGTCATGAATAATATGATTTATGTTTAGTTTTCATATCTTACTTAAACAGGACAAATCAGTACTTAACTGAAATCAACACTTATACTGAAATCAGAACTTAAGTTATCAGTATTTAAGGTTCAGGAGATATTTATCAGAAGATAATATAAGGACTTAAAGGAAATGTTCAGATAAGGAAGGCGACTGATTGAAAGGAAAAGAAGATCAAGACAAACGTAAGAAGAGATATGCATGAAGAAGGAATTCTATGAAGAATAGAATACTTGGAAGAAAAGATATCTGATTGATATATTTTAGGAAGCATAATTATATTCCATATCAATTAGTGATTATCTTGTAACTGTATAGTATATAATCACGGATATAGGGTTTACACTATAAGTATATCGTTATCGAGAATATTATTCATTATAACCCTAGCAGCTCTCGTGATATTTGTTCATCACTGAGAGAAGACAGTTCCATACTGTAACAGAGTTTATTGCTTTGAATAAAGTTTGTTTTCTGTTACTTGTGTTACTAGAATTTGATTTGATTGTGCTATACACTGTATTCACCCCCCCTCTACAGTGTGTGTGACCTAACAAGTGGTATCAGAGCCTATCCGTTAACACACAAACAGTTTAAGATCCAAAAACTATCATATCTATTGGGTCCCAATGTGTTTGTAGAAGGGGGGTTGAATACAAACGTTACCAAATAATCGAATAAAATGCGGAATAAAAAATGTGAAACAAAATTCAAGTTAAATAAAAATATTATTAAACTTGAAAGGTGTTACAACAACTGTATCGATTACAAGGTATTAATCTCAAATCAATTATCACAAATCTAGAATAAATTCGACATGAACTTTTTCTATTTTTGCAATAATTAGAATCAAATGCTAAACGCGATTTGAGATTAAGTTCTAGGGATTTTGATCCGCTAGATTGTTACACAAGAACAAGATAAATAATTCTAGTGGTTTGGATTTAACATTAACAAACTAGAAATTGATCTTGAATTTCTGCAGATGAAGATGATTTTATATTTCAAGGCGGCTGCACTTTTGTTCTTGACTTGTGTGTTGGATGATAAAATGATATGCTGCTTCTCTGCTTCTATTTAAATCAACAAAACCAATAGAATTGACTTGGCATGACAATCCTATAGCTGGCAAGACTTTCGGTAGGACAATTGAATGAACTAGCAAGACAATCTGAATGAACTAGCATGACAATCAGAATGAACTAGCATGACAATCAGAATGAACTAGCAAGACAATCATCCTCCTAGAGTAACTTTCGGTATGACAATGGAAAATGGCCTAGCATGACAATCGGTATGACAATCCTGATTGTCATGCTAGTTCATTTTCAATTGTCTTGCTGATTTAATGCTTGAATTTAATCCAATTAAACTTCTGAAAATTCCTAAAATTCCTAGAATTAATTCAGAATTAATTAATCAATTATTCAATTAATAAATAAATTATTCTTCGCAGATATAATTTATTTTCTTAATTAAATTAGATGACTTAATTAATTAATAGAGAATTAATTCTAGTCTTGAGCAGCAACCATTCTTCTGCAAATCTTCTGAAAATCACTGAAAATTATGAATCAATTCCACCACTTCAACGTTGACACTCGATGTACTGTCTGGTTCATGAGTGACTAACTTCCGTGACGTTTCTTCATGTCTTGACTCTGACACTTTGATTTTCTTCAGATTAAATCCTTGTAATTAATTGATACTCTGACGAGATCTCTGTCACTTGATTAAATCCACGATCTTGACTTATATCACTGAGGCATGATCAATTTCTTGAACTTCTTCCAGTGAATTAATTCCTCAAGTCTGTAGATGAACCTTGTTTCTGAATCCTTTGACAGATATTACTTTGCGAGATCTCTCTGACGGTAGATCCACTATTTACTTATTACATTCTTATTTGAGTTGAGTTGAATCCTCGAATATACAAATAGGCTATGACATATGACTTACAATCTCCCCCTATTTGTTTGTTAGACAATAACACACAAATACCTAGAGGATAACTCAACTAACAAATAAGAAAAAGATATAAACATACATGCAAAGTAAATAGCAGAAAAGTTCTGGATGAGATTTAACATTTTCCAGATTCCAAGTAGATGTTCCTCTAGACTGAACATATCTTCAAGTAGTTCCATCTTCATTTGTACAACCACATTTCCTGTTGAGAAGCCCATATCTCTTGCTTCTCCCCCTATGAGAATCAACTGATTAAAGAAGATCACCTTCGTTTTACCACCTCTCCCGTACAATAGGATCCGCAGATAAAAACCAATGGTACTCCCCTAACAGCTTCTTCCCTTACTAGGAAATCACCTTGTGTTTACCACCTCTCCCGTACAATAGGATCCGTAGTTAGAAACAACAATGGTGTGGTGTAGTGTACATGTAGGATCTTTTTCTTCCTCCCTGCTATTTCTCCCCCTTAGTTGAGGAATCCTCCAAACTATTACTTAAGCTTTTATCTCCCCCTTAAAGAAGGAATGTATGCCGTCGTCTGAAGGAGTTCTCATATTTCACTTGGTTCGAAAAGAAATAACAAGAAGTTTCTCTTTGTTCCTCACTGTGAGTGTGTGATTGTGTTTAGTGTACCTCACATGTGTTTCACTCTTCTCTCCACTCGTGTTTACACTCATTCTCACAAGTGTATCACTCCTCTCATAGCTCCATATTCCAGCTGTACCTGCAAGGAAAATCACCTTAGCCATCCTTAAGGAGGTCACAGGTGGTGCAATGGGAGTTCACAAATCCCCATCCTTGTTAAACTCGTCAGATAAATCTGAGTCATAATCTACAAGTTGCTAGTTTCCCTTTTAGGGTTCCAGATTTGAATTCTGGGAAGGTAAACAATGATCCAAAGAATTTAGCATAAAGATCACAGTTCCCTTCTAATGCCTGTGAAGACATTTCCTTGTGACTTATCAGGTAATATCTGAATCATTGTCAACAAGTTGCCGATCTGCGCCTATGTCAGATCCACTATCCGCAGATGCATCCAGGGGATTTAAGCCTGGGGAGGTAGACACTGACCACTGACATATGGCTTTTGGATCAGTATCCTCTCCTAACACCTGTAAAGGCAATTGGTCCACTAACGAACCTTGAACAATCGAATCTGACCTTAAAATGGTCGAAACTCTTGTTTCCATCAACTCATCCTTTGTGTGTGTAACCTCTCCTTGTGCATCAAGAATTGATTATATTTGAAGTGGTGACACTACATCGGATACCTTGGCCGACAGGCAAAATTCAATAGACTCACCCTGTTGAGAGAATGAGTCTAGTAACTGTTTTTGTGCCTTTTCAGCCATTACATATTTTTGAGAAGATGTATGGGGGCTAGCAGTTGTCTCGGTTTAAATACTACTCATCTATGTAGGAGACAGAGCTACTGGGTTGACTACAGAACCTTCCTTATGTGGTGCACTAGGCACTATCTCCCTCACGCTCATTCATACTACTTTTAGTGGTAAGAGAGTGTTGGTTGGTTCTGTTTTTGTGTTTGTCTTTACAGTCTGGGATAGACGTTGTGGATTTTCAACCTCATGACTGTCAATGAAAGAAAGTCATTGGAGACTGAACCTGTAACACAGAATATATGGTAATAGAGAGAAAATGATTTACAATAGTGATTTCAAAAGATTTTACATGAAATAAGAAATCACTAATGTAGAAAGAAGTTTGATTTTGTTTTTCAATATGAATGAGTTTTTGATAAAACATTGATCACTTAGGGTAAAGTCTAAGTAATTCTCATTCATATCAAAAGCTTACAAATATCTGCAACATAATGTTAACAAGATATCATTGACCGATACTTGTCAAGTACTTTAGATACTAATTGTTATATTGCATAATTATGACGACTCTACTAGTTCATATAAAATTACAACTTCTGTTAGAGTGCCATACCATGTCCTTGACGATTGCTTGAGCAGTATACTAGTTCATACCAACCTAAAGTGTGATTGTGAAGAAGAGATTGCATAGTCCAATAGATCTGCAGCTGCAAAGTCCATGAACTGTGGTGCATTGACTTCCTCTTTTGACTCACCAAACAGGAGTACACTTGTACACATCTTACTAGAGTACAATTCCAAGTGTAATGTGCAGCAGGTGTCTGATATGTCGTAATATTCTCAAGTCTCGTCACTGGTGCTATATGTTAGATACTGCTTCCTGATAATAACCTAGCACAATATACAAAATTACAATGATAACATTCCCAGCTTGCAAACAGCCATATCCCTCAGATAAACCTTTGTTGTTATCTCCAAAGGTAACTAGGGGGCCAGCTTTCTCAATCCACATTTGATAGCAGGGCTCTATCTCCGGTCATATGTCTTGATGATCCACTGTCAAGAATCCACACTATCGGTTATACTTGTTTAATGCCCTGCACTACAAATGGATTAGACCTTCTTCGGAACCCAAACTTGGTTGGGCCCGGCATACTTGTAGAACTGTCCTTTGTCAGGCAAAACAACATTTTTAATTTTAATGGTCTCAACATTCTCAATGACTGAACATTTGACCTTGTAAATAGCCTTAACAAATTTCTGTTTAAGCTTAGGCACAAATGTCTCCTTTCTAGCCTTAGAAGGACTAGCAGTCTTAGACCTATCATGCTTCTTGTTATTCACATGCTGACGAGGAGTAGTCTTATCATTAGACACATGCTTACCATTAAAATAAGCATACATCATATTAAAAGCACAAGACATACAATTAGAAACACCACATGCTTTATGAGAGTGATTAACAGTAGGCAATTTATGCATGGTAGACATGGCATTATTGTTATCCAACTCATGTGTGTCTGAGTTAGTCTCAGTTGCTTTCACAACTTTGACTGGAACTTTCGACTCACTTGACTTGGAAGCAATCTTCTCATTAGCATGATCCTCAGCACGTATTTCTTCTTGAATAACAGAAGAGGTTGCATCAAATGGTTCAGCAATTGATGCTTTATAGAGGGGTTCATCAACACCCTTAAGCACATGTGGTACTTCCCTCCCTTTAGCACAGACATGAGGAGGGGAGTTTATGCCTAATTCTCCAATAGCAGCATTGTAATCATAACCTATTCCAGATGTTTGATTAACAGCATGCTTACTGTAGAACTCTTTAGCCTTCGTACAAGAATTGAAGTAGGCTCTAACCTTAGTCTCAAGACCGGTGATCTTGTCTTTGAGAATAGTTTCGAGTTTTCTATAACAGTCAACTCTATTCTCTAGAAAAGATACCTGTTCTTTTAATTTGTCTTGATTAATGTGCACAAGTCTTAATTCATTGACCTCTTTCTCAAGGTCTGTGATCTGTAAACTTAACAGTTCATTATCACGACGTGCACAATCTAAGTTACCTCTTAGATGATAAACCATTTCAGCATCAGAAAGTTTTACCTCTATTCTTGACGATGAAGCTTTTCCATCAATAGCCATAAGAGCAAGATTTCCTTCATCTTCATCTTCACTATCAGTATCATCCCAGCTTCTTCCCTTTGCCAGATAAGCCCTTTCAGAGTTCTTTCTTACTTGCTTTGGCTTCCTACATTCTGTGGCAAAGTGTCCCAACTCATTGCAGTTATAGCATCTAATGGTGCTTCGATCAACCATCCCTGTTTTGTATCCACCACTGCTGGTGTTAGAGGATGAAGATCCACCTTTCTGGAATTTGTTGTAGTTGGACTTGTACTTAAGCTTGGGATTCCTCTTGAATCTGACATGGGAGAATCTCTTGACAATTTGGGCCATTGACTCGTCTTCCAATTGCTCCAGCTCTTCCAAGGAATAAAAATCATCACTTGATTGATTTGTAGTAGGAGGATCATATTCTGCTACTAACTCATTTTCCTCACCCTTGGAAAACTGTACCATTCTTTCTAACTGTTGAGATTGTTGTTGTTGTTGACCTTCAGCTACAAGTGCATTAGATGTGCTGACCATTCTATCCTTCCCGTAGACTTCCTTCTATTGAATCTGCTCCAACTCATAAGTTTTTAACACTCCATAGAGCCTGTCCAAAGAAATCTCACTCAGATCTCTAGCTTCTCTAATGGCAGTGATTCTATGTTCAAGATGAGCTGGCAGTGTTAAAAGGAACTTTTTGTTGACCTCCCTGATTGAATAATACTTTCCATTGATGTTCAGGTTGTTGATCAACGCATTGTACCTCTCAAACACTTCAGTAATTTCTTCTCCTGGATTTGATTTGAAATGTTCATATTCAGAGGTTAGGATTTCCAACTTGTTCTCCCTAACTTCCTCTGTGCCTTCATTAATCACCTCAATAGTTTCCCACATGTGTTTGGAATTTTTACAGTTCATCACATGTCTGTTCATCAAGGGATCAAGGGAATCAATTAATATTAATTGAAGGCTGGCATCCAAGGAGGCTTCTTCCTTCTCAGCAGGAGTAAAATCTTCAGGCTCTTTTGGATAGGTTCTAGCTTCAGTAGTCACCACACCATCTATTATTACCTCCGGTTCAATAACCATCGGAGTTTTTATACCCTTCTTTAACAAGTTTGAATATTTAGGATTTGCAACTTGTAAAAATAATAGCATCTTCTTCTTCCACATGATATAATTCTCTTTATCAAATTGTGGAATTTTAACGGTTCCAACTTTATGTGAAGTCATTATGAATTTTTGAATAAATAAAAATTCAAGGAGTTGAAAAATCACAAAAGTCTAGGATCTTGATTTGTTCGTTAATCAGAAGGCTCTGATACCAATTGTTGGGTCCCAATGTGTTTGTAGAAGGGGGGTTGAATACAAACGTTACCAAATAATCGAATAAAATGCGGAATAAAAAATGTGAAACAAAATTCAAGTTAAATAAAAATATTATTAAACTTGAAAGGTGTTACAACAACTGTATCGATTACAAGGTATTAATCTCAAATCAATTATCACAAATCTAGAATAAATTCGACATGAACTTTTTCTATTTTTGCAATAATTAGAATCAAATGCTAAACGCGATTTGAGATTAAGTTCTAGGGATTTTGATCCGCTAGATTGTTACACAAGAACAAGATAAATAATTCTAGTGGTTTGGATTTAACATTAACAAACTAGAAATTGATCTTGAATTTCTGCAGATGAAGATGATTTTATATTTCAAGGCGGCTGCACTTTTGTTCTTGACTTGTGTGTTGGATGATAAAATGATATGATGCTTCTCTGCTTCTATTTAAATCAACAAAACCAATAGAATTGACTTGGCATGACAATCCTATAGCTGGCAAGACTTTCGGTAGGACAATTGAATGAACTAGCAAGACAATCTGAATGAACTAGCATGACAATCAGAATGAACTAGCATGACAATCAGAATGAACTAGCAAGACAATCATCCTCCTAGAGTAACTTTCGGTATGACAATGGAAAATGGCCTAGCATGACAATCGGTATGACAATCCTGATTGTCATGCTAGTTCATTTTCAATTGTCTTGCTGATTTAATGCTTGAATTTAATCCAATTAAACTTCTGAAAATTCCTAAAATTCCTAGAATTAATTCAGAATTAATTAATCAATTAATTCAATTAATAAATAAATTATTCTTCGCAGATATAATTTATTTTCTTAATTAAATTAGATGACTTAATTAATTAATAGAGAATTAATTCTAGTCTTGAGCAGCAACCATTCTTCTGCAAATCTTCTGAAAATCACTGAAAATTATGAATCAATTCCACCACTTCAACGTTGACACTCGATGTACTGTCTGGTTCATGAGTGACTAACTTCCGTGACGTTTCTTCATGTCTTGACTCTGACACTTTGATTTTCTTCAGATTAAATCCTTGTAATTAATTGATACTCTGACGAGATCTCTGTCACTTGATTAAATCCACGATCTTGACTTATATCACTGAGGCATGATCAATTTCTTGAACTTCTTCCAGTGAATTAATTCCTCAAGTCTGTAGATGAACCTTGTTTCTGAATCCTTTGACAGATATTACTTTGCGAGATCTCTCTGACGGTAGATCCACTATTTACTTATTACATTCTTATTTGAGTTGAGTTGAATCCTCGAATATACAAATAGGCTATGACATATGACTTACAATATCTGAAGCAGAAACTCCAACCAAGCCCGCCAAAACTGAAGAACCACCAAAGACACAAATCCATAGTCGATATGAGACTATTAGAGTTCCCATATTGAAGCCATCGAAATATCCCGTATGGAAGGTGAGGATGACCATGTTTCTGGAAGCAACTAATCCAGAATATCTTGACAGAATCAATGAAGGGCCACACAAACCAACCAAGCTCGCAGTTGCAGTTGCAGGTGAAGCATCAAAGTCAGTACCAAAGGAGAAGAACGACTACACTGTTGAAGATATCGCTTCAATTGCTAAGGATGCCAAGGTACGACCCTTACTGCATAGTGCCATTGACAATGTAATGTCAAATAGGGTGATTAACTGTAAGACTGCAAAGGAGATATAGGATGCCTTGGAAACAAGGTGTCAGGGAACTGATTCGATTAAGAAGAACAGGAAGACAATATTCACTCAAGAGTATGAACACTTTGACTCAAAGGCTAATGAGTCATTGACTGATTTATATGATAGATTTGTCAAACTCTTGAACGATTTGTCACTGGTTGATAAGGAGTATGATCTTGAAGATTCAAACCTTAAATTCCTGTTAGCTCTTCCTGAAAGCTGGGATTTGAAGGCAACAACTATAAGAGACAACTATAATCTTGATGAAACGACTCATGATGAAATTTATGGGATGCTCAAGACTCATGAACTTGAGATGGAACAAAGAAGCAAGAGGAAAGGAGGAAAGTCAAGGACAGTTGCTCTTAAGGATGAAGAAGAATCTCCCAAGACAGCTACCTCAAGGAAAGGCAAGGGTAAAGCTCTCTTCATAAAGTCTGATACTTAGTCATCAAGTTCTGATAGTGATGATGACTTAGAAACTGAAAGCTCGCCTGAGACGGATGCTGATGAAGAGATGATGAAGCTGTGTGCGCTTATGGTGAAAGGAATCACGAAGATTGCATACAGGAAGCTCCGGAAGGGAAAGAAGTTTTCCAGGAGAGGTGCAAATTCTGATAAGAAGAATTTCAGGAAATCTGAAGGCAAAGGAGGAAAGTCTGACAAAGGAGATTATACAAATGCCAAATGCTACAACTGTGGTGAAAAAGGCCACATATCTCCTGATTGCAAGAAAGTGAAGAGTGACAAAGGCAAGGTTCTTGTCACAAAGAAGAAAAACTGGACAGACACTTCAGACTCTAAAAGCGAGGAGAACTATGCCTTGATGGCAATTGCTGATATGGCAAATGTTGAAAGCAGTACTGGAGCTGCTGAGTTAAAGGTACCTCAAACTACTTATGCCTTTCATACTGATGATATTAATTAGTTGAGAAGATATCTTAAAACCATGTTCATTAGCTATAGAGACCAAACTTTAACATATGAAAGATTAAATTATGAAAATCTTGCTTGTAAAAAGAGGAATGATTATTTAGAAAAAGAGTTAGTCATGTTCCATCAAACTCAGAAAGATAGAGATGATGTTTTCTATGTTAGGGATGAAGTACTTAAAATGAATGAATCTCTAAAAGCTAAGTTAGAAAAGGAAAGAGAGATTATCAGGACTTGGACTAACTCTGGCAGAACAACTCAGAATTTGTCAAGTAGTGAAAACTGGAAAGAGGGCTTAGGTTATGGAGAGGATAAGAATGATAAAGGAACTGTAGATATTAAGCCTATAGTTGTTAAACAAAAGCCAAGGTTAAAACCTGTTAAGTTTGTAGCTGTAAAGTCAGATACTGAGAAATCAGAAGTTAAAAAGGAATTAACTTCTGACAAACTAAAACAAGAAAAGACAACTGAAGTAAACGTAGGCTTAATGACAAAGAAGCAGCTTAAGCATAAGCTGAAAGATGTTAAGAATGTAAACAAGGTAAAATCACTTAGGAAAAATAGGAATGGAAAGGAAGGTATGAATAAAAGCAATGATTATAAGCCTATTCCTGATGCTCCTAGAAAAACGTGTCATAACTGTGGAAGTTCTAACCATCTGGCTTCTTTTTGCAGGAAGAATAAGAACATAAACTCCTTACCTTCAAAGTCAGGAGTTAAGAGTCAGTTTGTTAGATATAAGCCACAAAATCCTTGTTTTCATTGTGGTAGTTTATGGCATTCCATTTATACTTGTAAGGAATATCATAGTTTGTACTATGATTATTATCAAATAAAACCTTCTTTAAATAAAGTTAGCATTGTTCCTTCTAGTGTAAGTTCTGATTCAAAGTCTGATAGTGTAAATTCTGATAAAAAAATGTTAACATAAACTATGATGCTAAATCCGCTGCAAATGTTAACAAACTTAATAAGGCCAAAGGATCCAAGCAAATCTGGGTCCTTAAAACTAATCATTAGTGGTCTTTGTGATTGCAGGGCAACAGGAAAAACATCCTAGTTCTGGACAGTGGATGTTCAAGACATATGACTGGAAATAAAGCCCTGCTATCAGACTTTGTGGAGAAGGCTGGCCCAAGTGTTTCTCATGGAGATGGCAACATTGGAAAAATATTGGGATATGGCAATATCAATCTTGGGAACGTCATCATTAAAGAAGTAGCTCTAGTCTCAGGACTTAAACACAATCTGCTGAGTGTTAGTCAAATCTGTGATAGAGGTTATCATGTGGATTTCTTTGAAGAACACTGTAAAGTTGTAAGTAAATCTACAGGCAAAGTTGTTCTGAAAGGATACAGGCGTGGTAACATTTATGAAGCCAAGTTGTCAACAAGTACTGATGGTTCTGCAGTCTGTCTGATTAGTAGAGCATCAATTGAAGAAAGCTGGAACTGGCACAAGAAACTCTCTCATTTAAATTTCAACAATATAAATGAATTAGTCAAGAAAGATCTTGTGAGAGGACTGCCAAAGTCAGTATTTGCTCCTGATGGCCTTTGTGATTCTTGTCAGAAGGCTAAACAAAGGAAATCTTCATTCAAGAGCAAGACTAAATCATCAATTCTTGAGCCTTATCACCTACTACATGTTGATCTATTTGGTCCTATAAATGTCATGGCTATTGCAAAGAAGAAATATGCTATGGTCATAGTAGATGTGTTCACCAGATACACATGGGTGTATTTCTTGCACACAAAAAGTGAAACTGCATCTATCTTGATTGATCATGTCAAGCAACTGGATAAATTGGTCAAAGATTCTGTAAAGATAATAAGAAGTGATAATGGCACTGAGTTCAAGAATTTGATCATGGAAGAGTTCTGCAAAGACCATGGAATTAAGAAGGAATTTTCTGCTCCTGGTACTCCACAGCAAAATGGAGTTGTTGAAAGAAAGAATAGAACTCTTATTGAAGCTGCACGAACTATGCTTGATGAAGCAAAGCTACCAACATATTTCTGGGCTGAAGCTGTGCAGACTACTTGTTTTACTCAGAATGCAACACTCATTAACAAGCATGGAAACACACCATATGAGATGGTAAAGAAAAAGAAGCCAAATCTGAAATATTTTCATGTATTTGGATGCAAGTGTTTTGTTCTTAAGACTCACCCTGAACAGCTATCCAAATTTGACTTAAAAGCTGATGAAGGAATTTTTGTTGGATATCCACTTTCCATAAAAGCCTTCAGAGTCTACAATTTAAGAACAAGGGTTGTCATGGAATTTATCAATGTCTCTTTTAATGATAAGAAGATTACTGGACTTGAAGATTTCAATGATCATGATCAGCTAAGATTCGAAAATGAAGACTCAAATTCTGATACTGAAAATCCTGAAAGTCTAAATCCTGAAAATGCAAACTCTGATGGATTAAACTCTGATGTTAGTGAAACTGTGGTGACTACGTCAAAGGAAGATGCACCTGTGCAGGGGGAGCATACTGAAGATATATCCACATCTCAAAAAGCATCAGAACATACAACTGGCTCTTCAAGTTCTGATTCATCAATTTCTGATAAGCCAAGTTCTGATAGTTCTGAAAACTTAAATTCTGAAGGATCCAACTCAGAGAGCATAGTTTCAGGGGAGCATCAGAAAATGTTGATAAAGATAGCATGGATCATGGGGGAGCATCCAGTTCTAGAGAAAACCTTCCATCTGCAAGGAAGTGGACTAAATCACATACACCTGACTTAATTATTGGAAATCCTGATGCAGGTGTCAGAACCAGAACAACTACTTCAAGTGAATGTCTTTACAATTATTTTCTTTCTCAGACTGAACCAAAGAAAGTGGAAGAAGCTCTTCAAGATGCTGATTGGGTGCAAGCAATGCAGGAAGAGTTGAATGAATTTGAAAGAAACAAAGTCTGGACCCTAGTGCCAAGACCAAAGAACAGATCTGTTGTTGGTACAAAGTGGGTATTCAGAAACAAAATTAATAGTGATGGCATAATTACAAGGAATAAAGCAAGGTTGGTTGCAAAAGGATATTCTCAACAGGAGAGAATTGATTATGATGAAACATTTGCACCAGTTGCTAGATTGGAAGCCATAAGGATATTTTTGGCTTATGCTGCTCACAAAAAGTTTACTGTCTTTCAAATGGATGTGAAAAGTGCTTTTCTTAATGGAGAATTGGAGAAGGAAGTATATGTGGAACAACCTCCAGGCTTTGTAGATCCCAAATATCCAGATCATGTCTACAGGCTTGATAAAGCACTTTATGGCCTTAAGCAAGCTCCAAGAGCATGGTATGAGACTTTAGCTCAGTTTTTTCTGGAAAGTGGATTTAACAGAGGAACTATAGACAAAACACTGTTCTACCTCAACCATGGAAAGGACTTACTTCTGGTTCAGATATACGTTGATGATATCATCTTTGGTTCTACAAATGACAGACTTTGCAAGAATTTTGCCAAACTGATGTAGTCAAGATATCAAATGAGTATGATGGGGGAACTTAGCTATTTTTTGGGCCTTCAAGTCAAGCAGAATGAAGAAGGCACTTTTATCTGTCAAACCAAGTACACCAGAAATTTGCTGAAGAAATTTGGAATGTAAGATTGTTCAAGTGCATCCACTCCCATGGCCACTGCAACAAAATTGGATAAGGATACTGGTAAATCAGTAGATATTACTGATTACTGAGGTATGATTGGCTCTCTACTCTATCTAGCTGCTAGTAGACCTGATATCATGTATGCTACATGTCTTTGTGCAAGATTTCAAGCAGATCCAAGAGAACCTCACTTAACAGCTGTGAAAAAAAAATTCAAGTATCTTAAAGGAACAGCTGATCTGGAATTGTGGTATCCCAGATAATCAGATTTTAAACTAATAGGTTACTCAGATGCAGATTTTACAGGTTGCAAAATTGACAGGAAAAGCACAAGTGGAAGCTGCCAATTTCTTGGAGGCATATTGGTTTCTTGGTTTAGCAAGAAATAAAAGTCAATTTCCACATCAACTGCAGAAGCAGAATACATTGTTGCAGGAAGCTGCTGTGCACAAATTCTTTGGATGAAGAATCAGTTACTGGATTATGGGTTAACATATTTTAAAATCCCTATTTACTGTGATAATCAAAGTGCTATTGCTATGACAGGTAATCCAGTTCAACACTCAATGACAAAGCACATCAGCATTAGGTACCACTTGATAAGGGAACATGTGGATGAAGGTACAGTGGAATTGCACTTTGTTCCAACAAATCAATAACTAGCAGATATCTTCATAAAACCACTATGTGAAGCTACTTTTACAAGATTGGTAAATGAACTTGGAATGGTTTCAGGTTCTTTCTCTAAATCTGCTTAGCTTTTGTTCTGATGCATCAGACTTTATGATCAGTATTTACAGATATTATTCTCTTTGTGTATTCTATGCCTCATTGAAAATTTCTTAAGTACTGATTGTTGTCTGATGTGAATTTCTAAACTCTGATAGTGATATGACTGTTTATGTGACTATTCAATCCTATGAGGATCACTGTGCTAGATGCTGACCTAGTAGTCTTTAATATACTAGAGATCCCATGTTAGAAGTAATTATATATGTGGAAATCTATTGACACAAGCAAATTCTGACATTGAGCTTAGTTAAGTTTACTTTATCTATCTTATTACTAAGTCAAAAACTAGAATAATACTTCTCATTTGTTAAGTTCTGATGTTAGTAAATCTGCTGAATGTACTAAGTGCTGATAAACCTCACTTATCAAAAGAAAAAGGAAAAGAACAAGGAATAAAAATCAGGTACTCCTTTGAGATCTAGAGTAAAAATGTGGAAGGGACGACCCAAGTGCATTGCTGGTATTAAGTAATATGCATCAGAAAAGCAAAAATAATTATTTTTCTTGGTGACTTTTCACACTCTATGATTACTGGGGAAATACTCTGATAATAGCATAAATTCTGATAAGCAGTCGTGACTCACTTACACTGAGAAGCCACTGTAAAATGGAATTTCAAAAGATGTATAAAATAAGCACAAAACAGTTTAGGTGGACTCATGCATGAAATCATTCAATAGTAGGCTTCAGAATAATGACAGATTTTAAGTAAGGTTCTTAGTTATGCCTTATTTCTAAGATGTACTGAAGTGAATCAGACTTTACTCCTTGTCTGATATTTAGCTTAATGCACACACTTACACTCCATATGAATGATAACAATTACTGTGGCGATCAATGTTGTTTTAGATGAACAGTTTATGTGTCAGATTGCATAAATTCTGAGGACAGGTTCTGATGGAAGTTCTGATGATTAAGTTCTGAAGAACCAAAATCAGATTTTGTGTGAGGAATTACAGAAATAGCCATTCAACTTTTCGAGTTAAGAAATCATGTTCTAATGACTGTTAAGTTCTGATATAAGTCTAAGTGCTGATATTAAATTCTGATTCTTTACTTGACTTGTTTGTGGTTAAAATCTGAAATAGTCTTATTATAAATCAGACTATGTTTTAGTTGAATATTAACAGTTAATACAATTAAGGTTAGTGGTACACGTCCATGCACAGTAATATTTACTTGTTTCTTGTGCGCATTAAACCCTGTTTTACACTTCCAAGGTCTGTCAGCATTAAATTTTCCTTGCGTCTCCTGGCATTCCATTGCCTATAAAAACCAACACTTCACTCCAGTCAGTACATCTCTCATTTTCTCTCAAACTCTCAAGCTCTTACTCTCATCTATTTCTCTCTCATCACAATCATGGTGAACTACAACTTAGCTCTAAACTATGATACCTTATCTCCCACCATGAGCTGTCCAGAGTGGCAGCAGGAATGGCATGTTACTGCTATTCCTGATAATGTTTGGGACTCTGTTCCCCAAGAGGTTCTGACAGACCTCTTGTTCTTTTATATAGATTACCATCACCATGTTGAGCGATTGGAAGAAGCACGACTGGAAGCTCTTCGACAGCAAGAGCGAATCATTCGTCTCGCTGTTCTGTTTATAGAGAGTAGGAAGAAGAAATAGGCTTTGTAGCTGTTATGGATTAAAAACTAATATATATAATTGCTGTTTTTTGTACTAAGGAATGTGAGCTTCGAGGCTTGATTTGACTGCTCTTGTGTTTCGTGACTCAATCTGCCTTAACAAGATGCCTACGTACCTTGCTGATTGCCAAGGATCAAGTCAAAAAACGTAGTTCTGATTTGTGGGGTGAGGCCCCTTATATAGATGTTGGGAGTCCTTGAATTGGACTTGGTATAGGAGACTTGGTGGGCAAGTCTCATAATTAGAATGGACTTTGGAGTCCTAGATAGTAGGAAACTGATTCCTTATCCTTTTAGGTCCCCTTGAGGCTAATCATGTAAGGATTTATATCCTTATTGGGACTCTTCTCAACAGCTGATTTTTCCCTTATTAATTAATTACGAAATTAATTAATAATCAGGGTTTTTGGGCCTTCTTTATTCCATCAGGCCTGATCTGGTCCATCAGGCCTGATCAGCATGTTAACCTTTCTGGTCTGAATGTCATACATCTTCTTATTGGGCCTAGCAGTCCACACCTTGTACAATTAATGCAGTATTTAATTATACTATCATAATTTATTTATCCCTATCATTTGCCCCCCAACTTTTGGGAAACATTGATTAGGTTTCGTAAAAGTTATGTTCATTTGTTCCCTTACAGGGTATCGTTTTTGCGTAAAGTGTGGAGCGACCTACACATTTACAACGATTTACTTTTATTCCTTTTATCCAGGAATTATCTTAATTTTCAGGAATTTTTCCCTTAACTTTGGGATTTTTCCTTTAATTTCTGGGATTTATCCTTATTTTTCTGGATTTTTCCATGAAATTCTCGATTTTCCCCCTCATTTCTGGGATTTATCCTTTAATTTTCTGGATTTATTCCTTATTTCTGAAAACATTAATATTTTTCAGAAAATATTTAAGGAATTTCCTTATTTTTATGGATTTTTCCCTAATTTCTTGGATTTATCCTTTAATTTTCTGGATTTATTCCTTATTTCTGAAAATATTAACATTTTTCAGAAAATATTTAAGGAATTTCCTTATTTTTCTGGATTTTTCCATAATTTCTGGGATTTATCCTTTAATTTTCTGGATTTATTCCTTATTTCTAAAAATATTAACATTTTTCAGAAAATATTAAGGAATTTCCTTATTTTTCTGGATTTTTCCCTAATTTCTTGGATTTATCCTTTAATTTTCTGGATTTATTCCTTATTTCTGAAAATATTAACATTTTTTAGGAAATATTTAAGGAATTTCCTTATTTTTCTGGATTTTTCCATAATTTCTGGGATTTATCCTTTAATTTTCTGGATTTATTCCTTATTTCTAAAAATATTAACATTTTTCAGAAAATATTAAGGAATTTCCTTATTTTTCTGGATTTTTCCCTAATTTCCTGGATTTATCCTTTAATTTTCTGGATTTATTCCTTATTTCTAAAAATATTAACATTTTTCAGAAAAGATTTAAGGAATTTCCTTATTTTTCTGGATTTTTCCCTAATTTCTTGGATTTATCCTTTAATTTTCTGGATTTATTCCTTATTTCTGAAAATATTAACATTTTTCAGAAAATATTTAAGGAATTTCCTTAATTTCTGTAATTTTTCAGATTTTTTTTTATATAAAAATTTCGACCAGGAATCCTGTTCGACCAGGATCCTGGTCGAATTAGCCTCTACTGTGCCTTGGTTGAAGGCTTTTCGAGGAGGATGCTTTCGATCAGGAATCCTGGTCGAATTTCGGCCAGGATTTTTCCTTCCTTCTTTTTTTTTATTTCGACCAGGAATTTTCGATCAGAACTTGCTTCCTTCGGCCAGGATTCTATTTCGATCAGGATTTTTGGTCAGGATCTCTACTTTTGACCGAATTATCCCCTTTTTGATTGCCCAGGTCGACGTTAATTCGGGTTCGAGGATTCCGATCAGGAATCTCTCACAATTTCTGGTAGAATTGGTCCTGGTTCTGGTCGAATTAAGGCCGTTTTTTACCCCTGATCGACAGGTTTTCGACCTCAAGCCATTCGACCAGGATTTCTTTATGTTTTCTGGTCGAATGGATCAGTAATATTTACATAATAATTTTTTTTTGCATATACTTTAGATTTTGGGCCCTTAAATCTGGGCTAAATTTGTTGGGCTGATCTTTGGGCCTATTTTTTCAACTGGACTTTGGCTCATGGGCATGATTTAACCCTATTTAAATATAGTGGGCCTTATCCCTGGGCCTCTATCTTATGCTATCCATCCCCCTTTATTGGGCCCGTTTTCAGCAGCACTCCTTTTTCGGGGCTTCAACAAAATTTTGGGCCCATTTTTCTGGGTTTATCTGGGTTTTGCATTTGGGCCCTAATTCTTTAATTAGCTGGGCCCTTTTCTGGGCTTAAACTTGGACTAGACTATGTCCTGGGTCTTTGGCATTTGGTCCCATTGTTTTAACAGGGCTTCTCTTCCACTTCTCTTCCACCCTTTTTTTTAACTTGGGCCATTTTGCTGAGCGTTTCAAACACTTGGGCCCTTAACTGGGCTTGTTTATTTCCTCGGGAATATTTTTGACCGAATTAACCTTCTTTTCTAGCCTTGGTCGAAGCTTTTTCGATCAGGATTCATTCGATCAGGATCCTTACTTACCTCCTGGTCGATAAATTCTCTTAGTGTTAGGATTCTTCGATTTGAATCCTGACTCTTTCGGTCAGGAACTAGGATTTTGACCGAATTAACCCTTTTTCTTAGCCTTGGTCGAAGCCTTTTCGACCTCAATTAATTCGACAAGGATTACAACATGAAACCTGATCGAATTGGGTCAAGAATTTAGGATATATCACTTTTTGTGACTCCATATGTTTGATTTGGGCCCTAAGTCTGGGCAGGATTCTTTTGGGCTCCTGATTTGTTGAATACTTGGCTTTTTCTGAACTGGGCTTTTCATTTTTGGGTCCTTTTGTTGATTTTCTTTAGAAAATCCTAGATTTGAGCATTGACACTGGGCTTCTTGGGCCCCTAAACACTTGGATTTTCTAGATTTATCTAGAGTTTCTAGGTGTTTTTTTTTTGAAGATAATACTCATTTATATTTTCTTCCAGACTTTGGACCCCGGTGCGGGACTTTGATTTGAACATTTGGGCCCTTATCTGGGCTTTCATATCATGTGCTTAATTTACTTGCCATGCCATAGAGATTCAAATATATTTCGAAAATTTTCTGAATTTCATAAATTATTGGGATGCATCCCTTACACAAGTCTTAATAAACCTTAAAATAAAGTCAAAACATGCAAATCCTAAGCAAACAAAGCTTCAAGGTGCTTTTCAACCTACTTGTCATCTTGACAAGTGAGAATCGTACTTCGCCTATCTTACACGTAGTAAACCTTCAGGTTTTGTGCGTGCCAGGTCCTCGGGACTTCAAAACCATCCATAGTCTCTAGCTTGTAGGTTCCTCTACCTTGAACACTCTTGACTCTGTACGGCCCTTCCCAATTCGGGGCAAGCTTCCCTTTTTGTCCTACACCAGATGCTTCTATCTTCCTCAAGACTAGATCGCCTTGTTTAAAAAACCTTTCTTTAACCCTTAGGTTGTAGTAGAATGAAGCCTTTTTCTGATATTCTACTATCTTTGCATGTGCCTTATCTCGCACTTCATCGATCAGATCCAGGGCTAACCTCTGCCCTTCCTCATTTTCTTCTGCGTTGAAAGCCTGAATCCTTGGAGAGGAATGTGATATCTCTACTGGAACTACTGCTTCTGCCCCATATGCTAACATGAAGGGAGTTGCTCCTGTCGTGACTCTACAGGTAGTCCTATAGGCCCATAATATGGGAAGTATCTCATCCACCCAATTATTTCTTGACTTCTCGATCCTTTTCTTTAATCCATCCAGGATTATTCGATTTGCTACTTCTGCTTGCCCATTAGCTTGTGGGTGAGCCACAGAGGTGAACCGTAACTCAATTTCATTTTCTTCACAATACTTCTTGAATTCCTCGTTGTTGAATTGTGTTCCATTGTCAGTGACGAGGATACGGGGAATTCCATATCGGCACATAATGTTTTCCCACAGGAATTGTGCAACCTGCTTAGTTGTGATTTTGGCCAAGGGTTTGGCTTCAATCCACTTGGTGAAATAATCAATGGCTACAATTAGAAACTTCCTTTGTGTCGTGGCCATAGGGAAAGGCCCTAGAATGTCCATCCCCCACATAGCAAAGGGAATAGGCGAGTTGATAGAGGTCAGCATCTCGGGGGGTTGTCTAACAACTGGTGCATGCTTCTGACAGCGATCACACTTCTTCACATATTCTTTGGCATCAGCCATCATTTCTGGCCAATAGAAGCCTAAACGGGTTATCTTATGAGCCAAGGCCCTGCCCCCCAAGTGTTGTCCACAAATACCTTCATGCACTTCTTCAAGAGCCAAGCGTGCCTCATCGGGCCTGAGACACCTCAAGTAGGGAACCACGAAAGATCTTTTGTAAAGAATCCCATCTATCAAAGAGTACCTTAGTGCCCGAACAGTTAACTTCCGTGCTTCAGTTGCATCGCTTGGCAACCAACCGGTCTGAATGTGAGCCTTGATGGGATCAATCCATGACGTCCCCAAGCCTATGGGAGCCACTAGCTTAACATCTATGCTTCGTGTCTTCAAAACACGGAAGTACACACTTCCTGAACTTTCTTCAATCTCAGACGAAGCAAACTTTGATAACGCATCTGCCTTAACATTTTCTTCCCTTGGAATGTGTTCAACATTGCATTCATTAAATTGGGTCATCACAGCCCTTACTAGGCGTACATACTTAGCCATCGTATCATCCCTTGCCTCAAATTCTCCCTTTACCTGGGATATGATCAGCTTTGAGTCTCCACGGACCTTTAAGTTTTTGACTCTAAGTGTCCCAGCTAGACCAAGGTCAGCTATCAGAGCTTCATATTCTGTCTCATTATTTGTGGTTGGAAAGTCTAGCTTCATAGCATACTCAATCAAGAACCCATCAGGGCTTTGCAAAACCAACCCTGCTCCACCGGAGTTTGTTTTTGATGCTCCATCAAAATAGAGAACCCAATATTCTTTCTCATCCTTCTCTTTGCCCCCATTATCGACTCCCTTGTCTTGAGGTATGGCATCTTCTTCCTGCCCCCCGACTTCTTGGTTGGGTATAGTACATTCCACCACGAAGTCAGCTAGTGCCTGGGCTTTTATTGCCGTACGTGGCTTATACTTGAGATCGAACTCTCCCAGCTCTATTGCCCACTTAATCAATCTCCCACTTGCCTTGGAACTGTGGATGATATTTCTCAGGGGCTGATTTGTTAGCACCTCAATCTGGTGAGCCTGAAAATAAGGACGCAGTTTTCTCGAAGCCATTACCAAGGCTAAAGCGAATTTCTCAATAGCTGAATAATTCAACTCAGCACCATGCAGAATTTTGCTGACATAGTATACGGGTTTCTGGACTTTCAGTTCCTCCTTAACCAACACCGCGCTCAAGGCGCTCTCTGAAACAGCCAAGTACAAGAATAAAACTTCATTTAGAACTGGCTTGGCCAACAACGGGGCCTGGGCCATATACTTCTTTAACTCTTCAAATGCCTTCTGGTTTTCCTCACTCTATACAAAGTCTTTGATGCTCTTTAGTGATTTGAAGAATGACAAGCACTTGTCTCCTGACTTGGAGATGAATCGTCCTAGCGCAGCAACCCTTCCTGTGAGCTTCTGAACATCCTTGACAGTTTTTGGGGGTTCCATGTCCAGGATTGCCTTTATTTTATCGGGGTTATCCTCAATTCCCCTCTTTGAGACCATCAATCCCAAGAATTTTCCAGATCCTACTCCGAAAGCACACTTCGTAGGATTCAACATCATCTTGTGGTACCTCAGGACCTCAAAAACTTCCCTCAAATGGGTTATGTGATCAGTCTTTACTAGACTCTTGACTAACATGTCATCAACATAGACTTCCATAGTCTTACCAATGAGATCCTTAGAAATTTTGTTTACCAGCCTTTGATAGGCGGCTCCTGCATTCTTGAGACCAAACGCCATAACAAGGTAACAATAAACACCAAAGTCAGTGATGAATGATACCTTTGCAATGTCATCCTTATGTATTTTGATCTGGTTGTATCCGCTAAATCCATCCATGAAACTCAGCATCTCATGTCCAGCAGTGGCATCAATCAAAGTATCAATTCTAGGCAGCGGAAAATAGTCTTTGGGGCATGCATCATTCAGATGAGTGAAGTCTATACACATCCTCCACTTTCCATTAGCCTTCTTCACCATTACAGGGTTTGCTAACCACTCCGGAAATTGAATCTCCTCAATGAAACCAGCCTCTAAGAGCTTTTCTACTTCCTGTTTTATAGCCTCTTGTCTTTCCGGGGCAAAATTTCTTTTCTTTTGTTTTATTGTTTTCCGGCTTGGATCCACGTTTAGCTTGTGAGTAATTAACTCCGGGTCTTTGCCTGGCATATCAGCTGCTGACCATGCAAACACATCACTATTTTCTTGCAAAAATTTCACTAACTTCCCTCTAAGGGGCTCCTCTAATGTGGCTCCAATAAAAGTCATCCTCTCAGGATTCTCGGGGTCTAAAGGAACCGAAACCAATTCTTCTGCTGGCCTTCCTCTATTCTCATCATTTTCTCGAACATCCATATCTTCAATAGGAAGAACCTGCCCCCCGACTCCATCTGCCCTCAAAGAGGCCACATAACAGCTTCTAGCCATTTTTTGATCTCCTCTCTCTTCTCCAATCCCGTTTCGGGTGGGAAACTTTATGACTGAATGGTAGGAAAAGGGGACTTCCTTGAAGGCATGTATCCCTGTTCTCCCCATGATAGCATTATAAGTTGAACTAGCATTTACCACCACGAAATCCAGTATCTGCGTTGCTTGCCTTGGCTCCGTACCTATGGTGGTTGGCAATTTGATTATCCCTTCTACAGGACACTCTACTCCAGCAAATCCATATATCGGCATGTCGGTAGGTGTTAACTGGGAATCGTTATACCCCATCCTTAGAAAGGCGTCATAGAGCAAGATATCCACAGAAGCACCATTATCAACAAGAACCCTCTTGACCGGGCTGTTTCCTATTATAGGTGTTATGACCAGCGGGTCGTCATGAGGAAACTTGACTCCCTCTAGGTCAGAATCATCAAAAGCCAATGTTACTTCTGTCCTGGCCCTTTTCGGGGCTTCTCCTACAATATGCATAACCTCTCTAGTATATGCCTTTCTGGAATTTTTGGACAATCCAGCAGCAGTTGGACCTCCAAAGATCATGTTTATCACATGCCCTCGAGGTCTCGGCCCTCGATAAATGGTGTTTATAACTGGTCCTCTAGGCTGGGGATTTCGCCCCTGATCGTCTTGGTCCCTCCTATGATCTTCAAAGTTCTTCCTTCCATTATTATTTCTGTCCCCTCCATCTCCAGTATGCTTGTTCAATCTTCCTTTTCGAATCAAAAACTCAATCTCGTCTTTTAATTGTCTACACTCATCGGTGTCATGGCCAACATCTTTGTGGAATCTGCAATACTTGCTCTTATCTAGCTTGGCGGGATCAGCCTTCAAGGGCTTAGGCCAACGAATATCTTGATCTTTCTCAATTTACATCAAGATCTGGCTTCGAGGAGCATTCAGCTTAGCGTATTCGATGAACTTTTGCCCAGGTCCTCCCTTCTTGGGGGTTGAATCAGGGTTTTGTTCGGTTCTAGGATATTTGTCCTTTGCAATATATTCCAGATCAGTTTTTCGCTTCTTGCCTCCAGTGGGCTCATTACTTACCACGATCTTCCTCATGCTTTCTTCAACCTTGATATACTTCCCTGCCCTCTCTTGGAGTTGCAACATGTTTTCAGGGGGACGTTTGGCCAAGGACATCTTGAAAAACTCATCCCTGGTTCCTTGTTGCAGTGCTATCATGGCTACCTTATCATCAAGGTCTGGGACTTTTAAAGCCTCCTTTGTAAAACGATTCAGGTAATCTCTCAAGGATTCCTTAGCTCCCTGCACAAGACTCATAAGAGATGCTGAACTTTTCTCATGGACTCTTCCACTGATGAATTCCTTAATAAAAGCCTGACTTAATTCTCTGAACGATCAAATAGAATTTTGGGGCAGGCGACTGTATCATCTTTGAGCCATACCCGACAGGGTTTGAGGGAAGGCCCGACACTTTATAGCATCATTCACGGGTTGCAGCAGCAGTGCATTAGAGAATGTCCTAACATGATTAGCGGGGTCTCCCGTGCCATCATAGGCTTTGATAGTGGGCATCTTGAATTTCCTTGAGATATGGGCATTCATTATCTCTTCTGTGAAGGGTGGAGTTGGATCATCAGGATCTCCAAGGGGAAGGAGATTGCTTGGATCAGTTCTTGGGACAGCAGCCCTTCTTCTTACCGGACCATCCAGGTCTATGACAGGAGGAGGATTTCTCCCCCTAGGAGGTATCTGGGGTTTGGTGGCCTGGTGAGCCTCCAAATCACGCCTCAGCCTTTGGATTTCAGCCTCATGAGCCCTGATCCTTTCCTGCACTTCTTGGGGATTCGCCCCTGGGGTGCTTTGGGGGCGTTGCCTTCCATCGGCCATTGGCTCTTTTCCAGGACGCCTCCTTCTCGGGGCCACTTCATCATCCGAAGATTCGGAGTCTCTCTCAGTGTAAGGACCAGAAAATTCCCGATCCTCAGGGATAGGACCCAAACCTCGTATATAGGGGGGCGACTGCCCTCGTGCTTCGCTTCGCCCAGCATATCCGCTTCCTCCAACCTCAGGGTGAAGGGGCATCCCATAAAGGGGGTTAGTAGTAACAATAGTTGAATATTCATACCTGATGGGTCGAGAATTCACAGGTATATGTACTTGTTGAACTTGAGGATTCGTATCTTGAATAGTCTGGGGAGTTGTCCCTTGTGGCTGAGGTTGAGTTGCCCCTGTCTGGGCTTCCCCCTGAGTAGATGCATAAGTTGAATGGGGAGGAACCTCCACGGTTGATGAAATCACCTGGGTTGTCTCTGATGGTGTTCCTTCCTCTAGAGCTCCAATTGTTCTCCGTGTTCTCGCCATGGTTGTTGTTGTGTTTCCCACAGACGGCGCCAAATGTTATGGATTAAAAACTAATATATATAATTGCTGTTTTTTGTACTAAGGAACGTGAGCTTCGAGGCTCGATTTGACTGCTCTTGTGTTTCGTGACTCAATCTGCCTTAACAAGATGCCTACGTACCTTGCTGATTGCCAAGGATCAAGTCAAAAAACGTAGTTCTGATTTGTGGGGTGAGGCCCCTTATATAGATGTTGGGAGTCCTTGAATTGGACTTGGTATAGGAGACTTGGTGGGCAAGTCTCATAATTAGAATGGACTTTGGAGTCCTAGATAGTAGGAAACTGATTCCTTATCCTTTTAGGTCCCCTTGAGGCTAATCCTGTAAGGATTTATATCCTTATCGGGACTCTTCTCAATAGCTGATTTTTCCCTTATTAATTAATTACGAAATTAATTAATAATCAGGGTTTTTGGGTCTTCTTTGTTCCATCAGGCCTGATCTGGTCCATCAGGCCTGATCAGCATGTTAACCTTTCTGGTCTGAATGTCATACATCTTCTTATTGGGCCTAGCAGCCCACACCTTGTACAATTAATGCAGTATTTAATTATACTATCATAATTTATTTATCCCTATCAGTAGCTTAGGACACTCTTGTAATCTTGTGCTGTAATTTCAATTTCATGAATGTATTCTCTTAATATATTAATGGAATTTTTATATTTTTGCAAGATGTTGTCTCTGAGTTGTTTGAAATTCTGATACATTTTTAAATCCTGATTTATCCATATTCTGATGACCATTTTATTACTGATAAAAATCAAGTTCTGATTCTGACGTGGCAGTACCTGATTCCTTGATTTATTTTTTGGTCATTCTCTCACCTGATGTATCTTTATAGAATATTGGTTTCGTAGTAAAAATGATTTAATAAGTGGAAACAGTTTAAATTTTAAATTAAAACTGAATTACCTTGATTAATGGAATTACTTGGTAAGTGGAACGGTTTTTCCTTGAAAAACTGCATGTGATAAGTAATAATTACTGTTTTCCCGTGCCCGTTAATTATTCTTTACTGCTGCATGTCTGACAGGTGTCCAACGGTTACTTTTTCTACCGTGTATAAGTAAAAGAGAGAGAAGATTGTAAAATCTTTTATTTACTTTCACACTTTATCTTTCTTTACTTCTATTCTCTCTCATCTCCTGACGTTGTTTTTCGTCCAGACATTTTATCAAACACCTTACAGGCAACCTTAATTCCCAATTTTTCTCATGGCACCTAAGGATTTGATCATAGATGGAGCCAAGTTCGTTCCCAATACTATGCTGCAATCTTAAATCATGATGAAGCCCCATCTGAGTTACACTTTATGCAAGATCTTCTAGCACACAGTGAAATTGGGTATTGTAAGGCATATGTCATACCCTATTTGTATATTCGAGGATTTAACTCAACTCAAATAAGAATGTAATAAGTAAATAGTGGATCGACCGCCAGAGAGATCTCGCAAAGTAACATCTGTCAGAGGATTCAGAAACAAGGTTCATCTACAGACTTGAGGAGTTAATTCACTGGAAGAAGCTCAAGGAATTGATCAAGCCTCAGTGATGCAAATCAAGATTGTGGATTTAATCAAGTGACAGAGATCTCGTCAGAGTATCATTAATTACAAGGATTTAATCTGAAGAAAATCAGAGTATCAAAGTCAAGACATGAAGAAACGTCACGGAAGTTAGTCATTCATGAACCAGACAGTACATCGAGTGTCAACATTGAAGTGGTGGAATTGATTCATATATTTCAGTGATTTTCAGAAGATATTCAGAAGAATGGATGCTACTCAAGATTTGTATTAATTCTCTATTAATTAATTAAGTCATATAATTTAATTAAGAGAATAAATTATATCTGCAAAGATTAATTTATTTTATTAATTGAATTAATTGATTAATTAATTCAGAATTAATATTAAGGTTTTTCAGAATTTTTAATTGGTTAAAATCTGTTTTAATTCCAAAAAGACAACTGATTGTATTAGTATGACAATCGGTATGACAATCAATAGTCATACCGAAAGTCATGCTAATTTAGTTGATTGTCTTACCAGAATTATTATTAGATTAAAATCACTTATTAATTCAGCAAAAACAATCTGTTTGAACTACTATGACAATCGGTATGACAATTGATTGTCATACCGAAAGTCTTGCTAGTTCATTCTGATTGTCTTGCTAGTTCTAAAAGATAGTCCTACCGAAAGTCTTGCTGAGCCAAAGAGATTGTCATGCCAGTTCAATTCTATTCGGTTGGTTGTTAAAAGAAGCAGAAGCAGCCATTCAACTTAATCATCAAAAAACAAACAGAAAAGAAGTCAAGAACATACAGAGAGAAAAAGCAGCCAAATATTTCATCTTATCTGCTAATTCAAGATCACAATTTCTAGTTTGTAATGTTAAATCCAATCAACTAGAAATCTTTATCTTGTTCTTGTATAACAATCTAGCGGATCAAAATCCCTAGAACTTAATCTCAAATCGCGTTTAGCATTTGATTCTAATTATTGCAAAAATAGAAAAAGTTCATGTCGAATTTATTCTAAATCTGTGATAATTAATTTGAGATTAATTCCTTGTAATTGATACAGTTGTTGTAACACCTTTCAAGTTTAATAATATTTTTATTTAACTTGAATTTTGTTTCACATTTTTTATTCCGCATTTAATTCGATTATTCGGTACTGTTTGTATTCAACCCCCCCTTCTACAAACACATTGGAACCTAACAATTGGTATTAGAGCCTTCTGATTAATGAACAAATCAAGATCCTAGACTTTTGTGATTTTTCAACTCCTTGAATTTTTATTTATTCAAAAATTCATAATGACTTCACAAAAGGTTGGAACCGTTAAAATTCCACTATTTGATAAAGAAAATTATATCATGTGGAAGAAGAAGATGCTCTTGTTTTTACAAGTTACAAATCCCAAATATCTGAACTTGTTAAAGAAGGGTCCAACAACTCCAATGGTTATTGAACCAGAGGTGATAGTAGATGATGTTGTGATTACCAAAGCTAGAACCTATCCAAAAGAGCCTGAGGATTTTTCTCCTGCTGAAAAAGATGAAGCCTCCTTGGATGCCAGCCTTCAGTTAATTTTAATTGATGCCCTTGATCCCTTGATGAACAGACATGTGATGAACTGTAAAAATTCCAAACACATGTGGGAAACTATTGAGGTGATCAATGAAGGCACAGAGGAAGTTAGGGAGAACAAGTTGGAGATCCTAACCTCTGAGTATGAATATTTTAAATCAAATCCAGGAGAAGGAATTACTGAAGTGTTTGAGAGGTACAATGCGTTGATCAACAACCTGAACATAAATGAGAAATATTATTCAATCAGGGAGGTCAACAAAAAGTTCCTTTTAACACTGCCAACTCATCTTGAACATAGAATCACTGCCATTAGAGAAGCTAGAGATCTGAGTGAGATTTCTTTGGACAGGCTCTATGGAGTGTTAAAAACCTATGAGTTGGAGCAGATTCAACAGAAGGAAGTCTACGGGAAGGATAGAATGGTCAGCACATCTACTGCACTTGTAGCTGAAGGTCAACAACAACAGCAATCTCAATAATTGGAGAGAATGGTACAGTGTTCCAAGGCTGAGGAAAATATGTTAGTAGCAGAATATGATCCTCCTACTACAAATCAATCAAGTGATGATTTTTATTCCTTGGAAGAGCTGGAGCAATTGGAAGACGAGTCAATGGTCCAAATTGTCAAGAGATTCTCCCATGTCAGATTCAAGAGAAATCCCAAGTTCAAATACAACTCCAACTACAACAAATTCCAGAAAGGTGGATCTTCATCCTCTAACACCAGCAGTGGTGGATACAAAACAGGGATGGTTGATCGGAGCACCATTAGATGCTATAACTGCAATGAGTTGGGACACTTTGCCACAGAATGTAGGAAGCCAAAGCAAGTAAGAAAGAACTCTGAAAGGGCTTATCTGGCAAAGGGAAGAAGCTGGGATGATACTGACAGTGAAGATGAAGATGAAGGAAATCTTGCTCTTATGGCTATTGATGGAAAAGCTTCATCATCAAGAATAGAGGTAAAACTTTCTGATGCTGAAATGGTTTATCATCTAAGAGGTAACTTAGATTGTGCACATCGTGATAATGAACTATTAAGTTTACAGATCACAGACCTTGAGAAAGAGGTCAATGAATTAAGACTTGTGCACGTTAATCAAGACAAATTAAAAGAACAAGTATCTTTTCTAGAGAATAGAGTTGACTGTTATAGAAAACTCGAAACTATTCTCAAAGACAAGATCACCGGTCTTGAGACTAAGGTTAGAGCCTACTTCAATTCTTGTTCGAAGGCTAAAGAGTTCTACAGTAAGCAATCTGTTAATCAAACATCTGGAATAGGTTATGATTACAATGTTGCTATTGGAGAATTAGGCATAAACTCCCCTCCTCGTGTTTGTGCTAAAGGGAGGGAAGTACCACATGTGCTTAAGGGTGTTGATGAACCCCTCTATAAACCATCAATTGCTGAACCATTTGATGCGACCTCTTCTGTTATTCAAGAAGAAATACGTGCTGAAGATCTTGCTAATGAGAAGGTTGTTTCCAAGTTAAGTGTGTTGAAAGTTCCAGTCAAAGTTGTGAAAGCAACTGAGACTAACTCAGACACACATGAGTTGGATAACAAAAATTCCATGTCTACCATGCATAAATTGCCTGCTGTTAATCACTCTCATAAAGCATGTGGTGTTTCTAATTGTATGTCTTGTGCTTTTAATATGATGTACACTTATTTTAATGGTAAGCATGTTTCTAATGATAAGACTACTCCTTGTCAGCATGTGAATAACAAGAAGCATGATAGGTCTAAGACTGCCAGTCCTTCTAAGGCTAGAAAGGAGACATTTGTGCCTAAGCTTAAACAGAAATTTGTTAAGGCTGTTTACAAGGTCAAATGTTCAGTCATTGAGAAAGTTGAGACAATTAAAATTAAAAATGTTATTTTGCCTGACAAAGGACAATTCTACAAGTATGCCGGGCCCAACCAAGTTTGGGTTCCGAAGAAGGTCTAATCCATTCGTAGTGCAGGGCATTAAACAGGTATAACCGGTAGTGTGGATTCTTGACAGTGGATCATCAAGACATATGACCGGAGATAGAGCCCTGCTATCAAATGTGGTTGAGAAAGCTGGCCCCATGGTTACCTTTGGAGATAACAGCAAAGGTTTATCTGAGGGATATGGCTGTTTACAAGCTGGATATGTTATCAGTGTAATTTTGTATATTGTGCTAGGTTATTATCAGGAAGCAGTATCTAACATATAGCACCAGTGACGAGACTTGAGATTATTATGACATATCAGGCACCTGCTGCACATTACACTTGGAATTGGACTCTAGTAAGATGTGTACAAGTGTACTCCTGGTTAGTGAGTCAAAAGAGGAAGTCAATGCACCACAGTTCATGGACTTTGCAGCTGCAGATCTATTGGACTATGCAATCTCTTCTTCACAGTCTCACTTTAGGTTGGTATGAACTAGTGTACTACTCAAGCAATCGTCAAGAACATGGTATGACACTCTAACTGCAGTTACAGTTTTATATGAACAAGTAGAGTCATTATATTAATAATTATCTTATCACTAGGCACAATCATATTGTTTTATATGTGCAGTGGTATATTGATAATGCTATCATTGAACTCAAACTTCTTTCTACATTACTGATTTCTTATTTCATGTAAAATCTTTTGAAATCACTATTGTAAATCATTTTCTCTCTATTACCATATGTTCTGTGTTACAGGTTCAGTCTCCAATGACTTTCTTTCATTGACAGTCATGAGGTTGAAAACCCACAACGTCTATCCCAGACTGTAAAGACAAACACAAAAACAGAACCAACCAACACTCTCTTACCCCTAAATATAGTATGAATGAGCGTGAGGGAGATAGTGCCTTAAGTGCACCACATAAGGAAGGTTCTGTAGTCAACCCAGTAGCTCTGTCTCCTACATAGATGAGTAGTATTTAAACCGAGACAACTGCTAGCCCCCATACATCTTCTCAAAAAGATGTAATGGCTGAAAAGGCACAAAAACAGTTACTAGATTCATTCTCTCAACAGGGATGTCTATTGAATTTTGCCTGTCGACCAAGGCATCCGATGTAGTGTCACCACTTCAAACATAAACAATTCTTGATGCACCAGGAGAGGTTACACACACAAAGGATGAGTTGACGGAAACAAGATTTTTGACCATTTTAAGGTCAGATTCGATTGTTCAAGGTTCGTTAGTGGACCAATTGCCTTTACAGGTGTTAGGAGAGGATACTGATCCAAAAGCCATATGTCAGTGGTCAGTGTCTACCTCCCCAGGCTTAAATCCCCTGGATGCAGCTGCGGATAGTGGATCCGACATAGGTGCAGATCGGCAACTTGTTGACAATAATTCAGATATTACCTGATGAGTCACAAGGAAATGTCTTCACAGGCATTAGAAGGGAACTTTGATCTTTATGCTAAATTATTTGGATCATTGTTTACCTTCCCAGAATTCAAATCTGGAACCCTAAAAGGGAAACTAGCAACTTGTAGATTATGACTCAGATTCATCTGACGAGTTTAACAAGGATGGGGATTTGCGAACTCCTATTGCACCACCTGTGACCTCCTTAAGGATGGCTAAGGTGATTTTCCTTGCAGGTACAGCTGATTTTTTGGAGCTATGAGAGAAGTGATACACTTGTGAGAATGAGTGTAAACACGAGTGGAGAGAAGAGTGAAACACATGTGAGGTGCACTAAAACAGAATCACACACTCACAGTGAGGAAGAAAGAGAAACTACTTGTTATTTCTTTTCCAACCAAGTGAAATATGAGAACTCCTTCAGACAACGGCATACATTCCTTCTCTAGGGGGAGATAAAAGCTTAAGAAATAGTTTGGAGGATTCCTCAACTAAGGGGGAGAAATAGCAGGGAGGAAGAAAAAGATCCTACATGTACACTACACCACACCATTGTTGTTTGTAACTACGGATCCTATTGTACGGGAGAGGTGGTAAACACAAGGTGATTTTCTAGTAAGGGAAGAAGCTGTTAGGGGAGTACCATTGGTTTTTATCTGCGGATCCTATTGTATGGGAGAGGTGGTAAACGAAGGTGATCTTCTTTAATCAGTTGATTCTCATAGGGGGAGAAGCAAGAGAGATATGTGCTTCTTAACAGGAAATGTGGTTGTACAAAAGAAGATGGAACTACTTGAAGATATGTTCAGTCTAGAGGAACATCTACTTGGAATCTGGAAAATGTTAAATCTAGTCCAGAACTTTTCTGCAATTTACTTTGCATTTCTGTTTATATCTTTTTCTTATTTGTTAGTTGAGTTATCCTCTAGGTATTTGTGTGTTATTGTCTAACAAACAAATAGGGGGAGATTGTAAGGCATATGGCATAGCCTATTTGTATATTCGAGGATTTAACTCAACTCAAATAAGAATGTAATAAGTAAATAGTGGATCGACCGTCAGAGAGATCTCGCAAAGTAACATCTGTCGGAGGATTCAGAAACAAGGTTCATCTACAGACTTGAGGAGTTAATTCACTGGAAGAAGCTCAAGGAATTGATCAAGCCTCAGTGATGCAAATCAAGATTGTGGATTTAATCAAGTGACAGAGATCTCGTCAGAGTATCATTAATTACAAGGATTTAATCTGAAGAAAATCAGAGTATCAAAGTCAAGACATGAAGAAACGTCACGGAAGTTAGTCACTCATGAACCAGATAGTACATCGAGTGTCAACATTGAAGTGGTGGAATTGATTCATATATTTCAGTGATTTTCAGAAGATATTCAGAAGAATGGATGCTGCTCAAGATTAGTATTAATTCTCTATTAATTAATTAAGTCATATAATTTAATTAAGAGAATAAATTATATCTGCAAAGATTAATTTATTTTATTAATTGAATTAATTGATTAATTAATTCAGAATTAATATTAAGGTTTTTCAGAATTTTTAATTGGTTAAAATCTGTTTTAATTCCAAAAAGACAACTGATTCTATTAGTATGACAATCGGTATGACAATCAATAGTCATACCGAAAGTCATGCTAATTTAGTTGATTGTCTTACCAGAATTATTATTAGATTAAAATCACTTATTAATTCAGCAAAAACAATCTGTTTGAACTACTATGACAATCGGTATGACAATTGATTGTCATACCGAAAGTCTTGCTAGTTCATTCTGATTGTCTTGCTAGTTCTAAAAGATAGTCCTACCGAAAGTCTTGCTGAGCCAAAGAGATTGTCATGCCAGTTCAATTCTATTCGGTTGGTTGTTAAAAGAAGCAGAAGCAGCCATTCAACTTAATCATCAAAAAACAAACAGAAAAGAATTCAAGAACATACAGAGAGAAAAAGCAGCCAAATATTTCATCTTATCTGCTAATTCAAGATCACAATTTCTAGTTTGTAATGTTAAATCCAATCAACTAGAAATCTTTATTATGTTCTTGTGTAACAATCTAGCGGATCAAAATCCCTAGAACTTAATCTCAAATCACGTTTAGCATTTGATTCTAATTATTACAAAAATAGAAAAAGTTCATGTCCAATTTATTCTAAATTTGTGATAATTAATTTGAGATTAATTCCTTGTAATTGATAAAGTTGTTGTAACACCTTTCAAGTTTAATAATATTTTTATTTAACTTGAATTTTGTTTCACATTTTTTATTCCGCATTTAATTCGATTATTCGGTACTGTATGTATTCAACCCCCCCTTCTACAAACACATTGGGACCTAACAGGTATGCATTGACCCAGCCTCAAGTCATTTCCAGCCAACAAGTTCTGACGTTTTGGCGGGCTGGGCATGTTGACAATGGTGGTGCTACTGGTACTCCAAGTATTATTTTCGAAGTCAATGATATTGAGCATGTGGTAACTCCTGGAGCAGTTCATAAAGCTCTACACTTACCAGAAGGTTGCATTTTCTCAGCACTGGAGGAACCAGTTCTACAGCAGCTCATGGCCAATTTGGGGTATGAGAAGAGTTTGGCCAAGCTTGGACAGTTGAAACGAGCACATATCAGAAAGGAATGGAGCTTTTTCTTCGACTGCATCACTAAATCATTTGGCAATAAGTGTTCCAACTTTGATGCCATTCCAATCATGAGTCGGCACATCGGGTATGCTATTATTCACCAAACTCATTTTGATTTTGCAAGTGTTGGGCTAGGATTTATTGGGGATAGGATGACAGAGGATAGAAATGTAGTTTACTTTGCTAGATTCTATCAGCTTATATATACCATTTGCTGTGCTAATGAACCCCAATCGGCCAGCTCTTTATTTCCACCTTTTAAACTTGCAAAACGTGCTTTTAATGACATGGTAAATGCTGACCTTAAGAAAAAGGTGGTTAGACCCTTACAGATACCTCAGTCTGTAAAACAGATCTTGGTAAATGCTGATCCTCTAACCTACAGATCTGTTTACCCTGATGTACAACCCACCACCACCACCCAGACAACTCAACAACCATCAGAACATACCACACATACACCTCAATCTACTCAACCTTCTGTTAGGACATATCTCAAAACTTCACAGCTACCTCAACCTTCATCATCAGCACACACTATGAAGCCTTCATCTTCCAAGCCCAAGAGGACAAAGACTGTACCTCAGACAACACAGAAGAGAAGGAAGTTTATTCTAAGAGATGAGTCAGATAGTGAGGAACAGGAACCTGTGTCAGAACCTGTTATACAAGAAGCTGAGAAGGTCTCTTCTCAGAAGGATACTGGAATTGGGGGATCTAAGCTTCTCAAAAGGCTTAGAAGAATGTCGTATGCTGAAACTCCCAAGGAATCTACACCTTCAAAGAAAAGAAAGAAACAGAGAGCTCACTGGCCAGCTTCAGATAATGAGGAAGCAGCAGCTAAGGAAGGAGATCGGGAATCTATGATCTCAAAAGAGCCAGAATTTGCTGGAGCTACTGCATCTCCCTCTTCATTGTCACCAACTCATCAAGCTACTGCTACAGATAAAGCATCTACACCACCTGTGTCTCCTATACATGAACCAGTATCTACTGAAGACCCAGGCACAAGTGCTGAAATTGATATTCACAATCTAGTTGTGCCTGAGGTTCTCTATTTAGAAGCTTCAACAGCAATAAATCCATCAACAACACCACTTACTGATGCTAATGAAACTCCAGAATTGTCTACAACACCTTCTCTGCATCTAGATGTTGATGATCAGAATATAGGTGAGCATCAGACTATGAATGATGATCAGAACTTGGAAGCAGATCAGCACTTAGAGGAGGATGTTGAAGTCTCAATTGCTTCTCATACTGTTCTTTTAACAGAAGATGTTGATTCTGTCAGTTCTGATGCTGCAAATGCTGATGATACTGGTGATGCTGCTATAAATGCAGATGCTGATGAAGCTGGTCCTTCAGGACATGCACCTCAACAGACTGTTTCTAAATCTGAACTAGTCAAGAAGTTTGTTCGAGGAGAAGCACCAGTACCTTGGAGTGAAACTCCTAGAGGATATGAGTGGACTAAGGAATGGAACACAGTTACCTTTGTTCCATCTGAAAAGATTATTGCTGAACACTTGGCAAAAGCTGATGAGATGTTAATTAATGCTGATTTCAAGACACAGCTTCGAGTCACTGCATTGGGTACTAGACATCTGCAAGGTCTACATTCAACAACTCATGCAGAGTTACATAAAATTCAGGAAGAATTGCTCAAGCAAGAAACGATTAATAAAATTGACAAGAAAACTTTCTTCCAACCTACCTTTGATAGAGTTGCTTACATTGAGAAGACCCAAGAGAAGCAACAGTCTCAGATTGATGATATTTTGAAAAATCAAGCTTCTCAACAATCTCAACTCGATGAAATCCAATCCTCAGTGGAATTGCTTGTCTCTCTTCTATTACCTGCTGATGCCAAAAAAGGGGAGAAGGTAAATAAGTCCAAATGCAAAACTGTTAAGACACTGAAGGGGAAGGATGATGAAAAAGATGACCAGGGAAACTCTGAAATGGGTGGAGGTCATGATCAAGGTAGTGGTTTCTCATCAAGAAGAGCCGAAGCTACAAGTCATAGAACAAGTTCTGATACTGGAAAAAGAATTACTTCTGATACTGGTAAAAGAATAAGTTTTGATAAACTTTTGGATCTTGATGAAGAAATTTCAAGACAGTTATTTCTGAAAGAAAATCCAGGAATGGAGTTAGAGAGTCTGATGGAAGAAGAAGCTAGACTTAAGTCAGAAAAAGTCAATTCTAAATCTGAAGCTTCTGTTGGTAAAAAGAAACTTCCTAAGGCCAAAGGCATTGTGATAAAAGAAAGGACAAATCCTGAAGCAACCAAGGTCAAATCACAATTGCAGATAGATCCAAGGTCAAAGGGCAAAGAAAAAGTTGGTGAACCAAAAAAGATTTATGTGCCTCCTGTGGATGAAGAAATTACTGTTGAAGATGCTGATCTTACTCTGACTTCAAGGAAGATTTCTAAGACAACCTCTCACATGGCTCAAGTTGTTCAGAGTCAAGATATAGTTAGTTATGATATTACAAAGAAGCAAGTAACCTCTGACATAGCTCAAGTTGATTTGATATCAGAAGATAAGGAAAAGGAAACCTCTGACATTGCTCATGTTAAACCCTCAAAGTTACTCCTACCAGGATTCACCAAAGCCAAACAGACTCAACCTTTGAAGACTGCATCAAATGGTTTTGAAGCAAGAGTGGTTACTGGAAAGGAAGCAAGAGATAAATCTGGATTGGGTAGTGCTGATGAAAGAAGAGTACAGAACACAACCAATGATCCAACTTCCTTAAGTGAACCAGGTATTGGAGCAACTCCTGAAAGATTGAATCAACTATAATTTGTACAGATGGTTTACCATACCTACTTGAAAGAACACATATTGTTGTACTTCATGACAGATGGTAGGGTTTATCATATTAGGGAAAATGCTATTCCACTAAAGTATTTTGAAGAATTGGAACATGTATTATTCTTACTTCAAGTGAATGACATAATAACAGAAAGTGCTGCAAACTATTTGAAGAATCAAATTCAGAGACAGAAAAGGCTTTATTCTGTAAAGTCTGACAGCACATATCTTCCAAAGTACAGAGATCACAATGGTGATATTGTTGAGATGAAGCCTAACTCTGCTAAGATTATAACTACCTTTCTGGGTTATAAGGCTGTAGAATTCAATCTTGAGTCTGACAAGGCGTATTTGATCAGACTGGATCAGGACATAAGGAAAGCTAGAATTAATGATCTCAGGGCTGCTATCATCCAAACTGGTGAAGATTCTGCAGAACTTAAAGATACTAAAAGGAGGATGATTGATGAACTCATATATGCTGAGAGATGTTTGTTAAAGAACTATCTCAGAACAACTCATGACATCAGAGAGATCAGAAAGTGAAGCCAAGTCAAGATCTACAACTGCTCAAATTCTGATATGAAGACAGACTGAAGTTGTTATCAGTAGTTAAAATTGGTAAAGTTTTAAGGACTGTAAGTTGTAGTTATCTAGTCAAATTTTCATGCATTTGTACATAATGTTTTTGACATCATCAAATATCTGTTAAACTTGTATATTATGCTAATTTACAAGTTGGGGGAGATTGTTAGATATATTTGATAATGTCATGACTAATATGATTTATGTTTAGTTTTCAAATCTTACTTAAACAGGACAAATCGGTACTTAACTGAAATCAGCACTTATACTGAAATTAGAACTTAAGTTATCAGTACTTAAGGTTCAGGAGATATTTATCAGAAGATAATATCAGGACTTAAAGGAAACGTTCAGATAAGGAAGGCGACTGATTGAAAGGAAAAGAAGATCAAGACAAACGTAAGAAGAGATATGCATGAAGAAGGAATTCTATGAAGAATAGAATACTTGGAAGAAAAGATATCTGATTAATATATTTTAGGAAGCAGAATTATATTCCATATCAATTAGTGATTATCTTATAACTGTGTAGTATATAAACACAGACATAGGGTTTACACTATAAGTGTTATCGTTATCGAGAATATTATTCATTATAACCCTAGCAGCTCTCGTGATATTTGTTCATCATTGAGAGAGGACAGTTCCATACTGTAACAGAGTTTATTGCTTTGAATAAAGTTTATTTTCTGTTACTTGTGTTATTAGAATTCGATTTGATTGTGTTATACACTCTTCACCCCCCTTTACAGTGTGTGTGACCTAACAAAGTCAATTCCCCAAACATCGAAGACCTCAACCTCGAGAAGTACATTAAGACGCATCTCATCCCTCTTAGACATATTACCCACACGTTGACATCGATCACATTTCAAAACGAACTGATGAGCATCTTTAAACAATGTCGGCCAAAAGAAACCTGTTTGAAGAACATGATCTGCTATCTTTTCTCCACCATAATGTCCTCCATAAGCCATTGAGTGGCAATCTCGCAAGATCCCCCCGTTTCGCTGTAAGGAATACATCTCCTGATGATTTGGTCAGCTCCTTGTCGAAAAAGAAACGGCTCATCCCACATATACCACTTCACCTCATGTAGAAACTTCTTCCTTTGAGCATAAGATAGGTCGGGAGGCATGATATTACTCACAAGGTAGTTCACAATGGCTGCAAACCACGGTTCTTCTTCTTGCACTCCAAACAACTGCTTATCGGGAAAAGACTCATTTATCAACGTCTTATCCAATGAAGTAGCACTACGATTTTCTAAACGTCAGAGATGATCAGCGACTTGATTTTTAGTTCCCTTTCTGTCCTTGATCTCTAGTTCAAATTCTTGAACAAAAGAACCCATCTAATCAATCTAGGCTTCGAGTCCTGCTTTGAGACGAGATATCGAATCGCAGCGTGATCAGTGAAAACTGTCACCTTCGGCCCAAGTAGATAAGATCGAAATTTCTCAAAACCATAAACAATAGCCAAAAGCTCTTTCTCAGTAGTCGTATAATTCAGTTGGACACCATTTAGAGTCTTACTAGCATAATAGACCACATGAAATATGGTGTTCATCCTCTGCCCAAGAACTGCTCCAACTACATAGTCACTTGCATCGCACATCATCTCAAAAGGCTCATTCCAATCAGGTGCAGTTATGACCGGTGCCGTGATTAAACTCTTCTTCAATGTCTTCAAAGCTGCAAGGCACTCGTCATCAAACTTGAAAGGAACATCTTTCTCTAACAGACTGCACAAAGGTTTTGAAATCTTCGAGAAGTCTTTGATGAAACACCTGTAGAAACCCGCATGACCAAGAAAACTGTGAATTCCCTTAACAGAAATAGGTGGAGGAAGATTATCAATGACCCCCCACCTTGGCTTTATCCACCTCAAGACCCTTACTGGAAACTTTGTGCCCGAGAATGATGCCCTGACGCACCATAAAGTGACATTTCTCCCAATTAAAAACCAGATTGGTCTTAACGAACCTCTTGAGAACGTGTCCCAGATTTTGTAAACATTCATCAAAAAAATCTCCAAAGACTGAGAAGTCATCCATGAACACTTCCACATTCTGGCCAATCATATCAGAAAAGATGACCATCATACATCTCTAAAATGTGGCTGGTGTACCATATAGACCAAAAGAAACTCGTCTGAAGGCGAAAGTACCAAATGGACAAGTGAAGATAGTTTTCTCCTGATCTTCTGGAGTGATACAAATTTGATTATAACCTGAATAACCATCCAAAAGACAATAATACTCATGACCAGCCAAACTGTCGAGCATCTGATCAATAAAGGGCAAGGGGGAAGTGATCTTTCCTAGTAGCTTTGTTCAGCTTCCTGTAGTCCATGCAAACTCTCCACCCCGTGACTGTTCTAATAGGAATAAGCTTGTTCTTCCCATTTACTACCACAATGATTCCACCTTTCTTCGGCACACATTGAACCGGGCTTATCCATGAACTGTCAGAGATAGGGTAGATAATCCCTGCATCTAGCCACTTAAGAATTTCTTTCTTCACTACCTGAAAGCTTTTTCTCATCACTACCTGAAAGGTTAGATGCAATAATAACAGTCAGAGTAGATGTATCACCTAAAAACGCATACCTCAAATGCTCAGGTAAAGGCTTAAGCTCGAGAGTAGGAGCTTCCTCAATAGATGGCTTGAGGCGTTTAGGAGCCTTGCTCAATTCCTTCATTCCAAGAGATTCAAAAGGCATGTTAATCTTCCTTTTCTAGGGAGAAGCATTCAAATACTGCAATTATTCTTCACGTTCGTCGTCTTCACTATCTGAGTTTCCCAACAAGGCTTTTTCTAATGCATCGGACCTTAGCAATTGATCAAGTTCCGATGTGACCACCGCATCGACCAACTCCACTTTTAAGCACTCCTCATTATAAGTAGAAAATTTCATAGCATTGAATACATTATAAGTAACATCCTGATCCAGAAATCGCATTGTTAGCTCACCATTCTGCATATCTATCAAGATTCGGCCAGTTGCCAAGAAAGGTCTTGTTATTCCCAGTGGACTAACAATGAGATTTACAGAAGGGGGGTTGAATGTAAATCTCAAAACTTTTCTGGTTTTGAGCAGTTTCTAAGACTAAGTGTTTCGATGAACAAATGTTTGTGAATTGCTTTAAGCTGATACAGACAGATATATATTCAAGCACAAATGTAAAGAACACAAAGAACTTAAAAACTTTTCTGGTGGATATGTTGTTCCACCAGAGATGTGTTATTTCAGAAAATCTGTGAATCAAAGAATTGATCACAGCTGCGTCCTAGTACAAACTAGATGATTTTCTCTCTGGATTTTTCTAAACAGCTCTGGAAAATTCACTATCTAATTACTAGCTGCTACTTGGTTTATATAACACCAAGTTTACAAGTGAAGACAAAACTGTAGAATACAATTAAAAGATTCTTCACATGTTTCTTCTTCATTTCTCTATCCAATGCAATTTAGGTTTAGCTGTGAATCTTTGAATACTTCCTTGTTTGCACCAGAATGGAAATGCTGCTTTTTCTTGATTCCTCCTAGAGGCTGCCACATTCAAGTTTGTCTCTGTCAACCCATGTGCCTCTATCAGCTTATGGATTGTCACTATCAATTGCTATTGAACTTAGCATTCGTTGAAGCTTTTATCCATTGATGCACTCATCCGTTGATGGATGTTATCCGTTGAAGCTTTAGAGACATCCGTTGAAGCTTTGTTTCTCATCCGTTGAAGGCCTTTAATATCAGTTGATACTACTTCACTTATACAAAATTATAAGGCATGAAATATTTACAGTTAGCCCTCCTATTTGCATATCCACTAGTAGTCAACATGACTTATAATTTCCCACAACATCTAAGAATTACAACTTAAATACAGAGAATGAAATGTGCTACAATACTAAACTTATTTCTAAGTAAAGCTACTCCTTCAACGGATAGCCAGAATGGTCTTATCCGTTGAGGCTACAAACACCAGATTTCTACTTAAGTGTTTTGTTGAACTTATCATCAAACTAATACATATATTCCTAATAATTTCCCCCTATTTATGTCTACTAGAACTGTAGGCATAAATTTGGGTTTAACTTGATGATAACAAAACACTTAATAAATATATGAACTGAAATAAAGTAGAAATTCAAAAGTGCTGCAAAAGTGTATATATTGAGATAGAATTGAAGAATTACATTATTTCCGAGGGTGCTCCTTTAGCCTGAGCAGATTAATTCCTTTACCTTTGATCCCTTGTTTTCTTCCCTAGCCTCCTGTCATTCTCCTCTATTTGGAGTTGGGGGGCTGAGCTACCTGAACCACCTTCCTAAAGTTGTCTGTAGAATTCAGCTTCATCTTCTTCATTGATGTCCAACTTAGATTGCATATCCTTGAGAGTTTCACTACTGGCAATCTTAAGCTGATCTTCAAGTCTGAAAAATCTTCTGACTCCTTTATTGTCTCTGAACTCCATCAACCGATGAGGTGATTTATGAACTGTAACTCCATGCTCTGGGATGAGTAATATTCTAGGCAAGGCATTGGACTCCCACCAAGTTTTCCTTATGCTGGCAATCTTGTTGAGAATCTCAGTTTTGGCAGTTCTGGTAAAGCCAGAATCCCTTTTGATAGCTGAGTAGACTCTAATCAAGGTAGAATAGCCTTCATCCAGAATTCTATAAAGAGGCCAAGTCCTTTCCCCACATCCTTTATATTTGAACACTAGTCTTTCTGGAAGCTGTCTGTAGGCATCTATTCCCCTTACTTCCTCCAGCTCATCCAGATAGAGTTCAATGTCTGTAAATTCCTTTATGTCACAAATGTGAACATAATCATCCTTTGAGGCTTGTGGCTTAGGCTTGAGTTTCTGAGTGAATTTGATTGAGGTTAGGGGAGGTGTTGATTTGATTTTTCTTTTCTGTTTCCTTGATGGTGGAGAAGTGGTTAAGAAGGTGGGCAATTTGATGGTGTCCCAATCAATTGGTTCCTCCTTAGGAGTGATTGTTTCACCATGGATGTTTATGAAGGGGTCAGGCACAATGGGTTCAGGAATAGTAGGTAGTGGTTTGGATTTTGATTGGGTTTCTTCAGTTTCATCTACAATCTTCCTTTTTGCATTAACCTTCTTTCTGTTCCCTTTCTGTCATTCCTTTCTTTCCTCACTTCTTTCTTCCACATTATCACTAAACATGTCCCCCATACCTACATCTTCACCCTTGTCTTCAATTTCTTTCTTTTCTTCAGCTTGACTTGACTTTAGCTGTTTTTCAAGCTTTGCTTGTGCTCTTTTGTCAGCCTTTAGCTTTTCAGCTTCTTCCTTCAACCTTCTGGTTTCTTCCCTCTTGGCTATTGAGAATTTGGGATGTCCTTGTATCACACAGATACTCTTTCCCTCTCTGAAGATAATAGCCATGTTCATTCTTTCAACCACATCCTTGGTCTCCTTGTGCTTTATGATATTACCACCTAAAACCTTGTCTTCATCAGGCTTTGGAAGAGGAAAATCCACTCCTTTCAACTGAGCAAGGCTTAGAGGGTTCTTTGTAGAGTCCTTGTTGGATATGTTGTTGGGCTTGAGAACCATAGGTTTTAGATTCTTTGAAGAAGTCTCTCCACCCTTATTCCTCCTTACTGGCTTGAGCTCCATAATGATTGGCTCCACCTTTGTGCTATGCTTCACAGATTGTGATTTTGAGGTTGTAGAGCCAAACACTTGTTGCATCCTTTCATCAATTCTCCTCCTTTGCTCTTTGACTTTCATCTCAGCTGCTGCTATCTGGATTAGATCAATTCCATCAAGCTTTCCTTTGATTTGAGGTGTTGGAGAAGTGGTGATGGCAGGAACTAGCACTTTAGATATTTGAACTTTTGTTGATGGCTCTCCTTCCCCTTCCCTTTTATTCTCCCCATTTTTGTTATCATCAAGGATAGGGGTCAAGCCTTGTGCTTTTGCCAGCTGCAATAGTAGACTTGTCTGAGATTGTTGATTTTGAAGAATGGTGACCACAGAGTTTTCAATGACTTGAACTCTGTCTTCCAACTTGGCCAGCCTCTTGTTAGCATCAGATTCTCTCCTCAGTCTCAGCAACAAATCTTGCATTGTACCATAAGGCATGACTGAATCCAGCTTCTCAGAATTATAGGATTTCAAGTCAACAATATCCTTTTTGAGTTCATCCACACTCAAATTCTGTTTGATGTGCTGCAACTGCAGGAGATGCAGAGAGTCTAGATGAGCTTGAAGAATAGCCTTGGTACCAGCATCTGAAGTTTCCTGAAGGGTCTTTTGAATAGCCATGACCTCCCTGACCAAAGCTACACCAAACTGTCCAGGTGTAGATTTCTTTGTCCATGCCCATTCAGGTAAATTTGGAACAGAACATGGGCCTTCATCTCCCCCTAAGTTCATGCTTCCATTCAAAGAAACAGAGTCATCATCATTAGAATTTACTTTAAATTCTTCAGATGGTTCACCAGCTTAAGAAGGCATCCTATTAACAGCAGCTTTATCTCTTTGAAGAGATTCTGAAGTGTGCACTATGTTCAAAGTCTGCTCTGCCTCCACATTGCCCTGAGCAGCCAATAGTTGATAGGCTGAAACAGGATGAGTAAAAGTGTCAGCATCCAAGGAAATGTTATCAATTACAGCTTTGTAATGTTGCTGAAATTGTCTTTCCTTTTCAGCATCATCCACAATCATTGACTCACTAGCAATGGCTGTATCCACCCTTATAGCTTCTGTACCTGCTTTTCTCTCATTTTCTCTATATTCCTGCATCAGGGGCTCCCCGTGGCTCACACACACCCTCACACCCTGACCCTCACCTACTAAGGTGGCACTCCTCTCACTCACTTTTTCCATGCTTGAAGAAATAGCATGCATATTTTGACTCTCAACCTCTCGTTTTGCCTGGGAGCAATCCAGCCTCTCACTCAAATTATCACTCCCTTCCCTCAATCCTAGAAGTGATTGTACAGTAACCATGTCTTCTACACTTGGAATTGATTCAGATATATGTGTAGAGACTATCAACGGATAGGAAGTATCCATTGAAGTAGGAACTGATGGTATTAACGGATAACTGCTGTTAAGCTTATCCGTCGAAGAACAGCCACTTGTCAACGGATGAGAAATATACGTTGAAGATGGAAAAGAAGTAGATATTGAAAGTGACATAATTGTTAAATCTATGTGGATTGATTTTAAGTGAGGTGACACAGATTCTTCAACTAAGTCTGAAAGAATTGGCTGATGATCCAACAAATCATCTAAAAGATGATGATCACCAGGATTTGAGTGGGGCTCCTCCCTGAGTTTTAAAGAGGGAAAATCAGGAATTGATGTTAATATCATATCCACATCCAGAGATGGTGATGGAGAATTTGGTGATTGATGTATGTCTATTATGAGAGAATGGGGTTGTGACTCCACATTTGCTGGAGCCACATCAAGCTGAATTTGAGAAGGCAAAGATACAGGTGGATGTATCTGTGCAGTGTGTGCCCCCTGTGTTAAAACTAGGGTTTTAGCCTTCTTTCTTCTTGAAAAGGCTTTGATAGGTGAATGTGTGGCTTCAGTGTCCCTCCCTCTTTTGTTCTGTGTCCCTGGTTGGGGACTATTTTCAATAGCTGCATCCTTTTGGGAGGATGCAACTAGGGATGTGTTTGAATCCTTTTGAACCACCACAGTCTTTTGAGAGACTGTGGCTTGGCTGCCTAGGGTACCACTCACCTCTCCCACCTTATCCTGGGGGGTTTCTTTATGTTCACCCCTCCCTTCACCACTCACACCCTGTTCACTCCCTTCAGGGTTTATGGTAGTTGTTATAACTGTTGTCTTTTGAGAACAGAGATGGTTTTCTTTGACTTGTATTTTGGAATTTTAGTTTTGATGGCTTTGGTAAGAATCTGTTGGGACAAAGACACAGATTCCATTGCCACACTAGAAGGCAAAGAAACAATGGGGTTGGAAGAAGTAGGAGTTGCAGAAGTATTTACCTCACTTACCTGAGGTGCATTCATTATTAGTAAATATACCAATGGCACCTGGCTGTTGAGGTTAATTCTCAAAAGGTCTACAAGGACCCTTTTTTCTTGTGCCCAGCATTTGAGTTTATTGCTCTCATTAGTTATGACCAAACCTTCAGCAACATGGTTAGCCAATAACAGAAAGAATCTAGCATAGTAGATGATATGAGGTCTATTAGCTTTGTTACCTAATCTGGAACCTATTTCTAGCATGACATAGTTGCTAAAATTAAAGTACCTATCAGAAACTAGCATATAGAGCATATTAACAAGAGATGAAGTTATGGCATCAAAATTGCTAATCTTCCCAGAGAAAACCTTGATAAAGGCATCTCCAAGAAAACTTCATTCTTTCCTAAGGCCCTTTCTTCTAATGTTCCCTAAGCTAGCAAAATCAAAAGAATAGCCAATGGAATCTAACATAGCAGATACATCATTATCAGTGTGTGGTGTCGTGGCATTATTCTCAGGTAGCTTAAAGCAAGACTGTATATCATCACAGTTAATACAGTAATCCTTACCTTTGAGAGAGAAAGCAATGGTCATGTCTGTGGAGTTGAACTCTGCTGTTGTCCAAATCTCCTCAATTACCTCACAATAGATAGTTGGGGCTTCCAGCATTGCATAGCTTAGTTTGCAGTTTTTGATGAAGTCCATCATCTTGTGATAATCTGAGTGGGCTTCATTCTTTTCCACCAAGGCTACGAAATTGTTCTTTTCATAAACAAATCCAGACTGAGACATAATCTTGACTACCGGTGCCATTGTTGTGAGTAGAGGTTGCAGAGAAAGATTGAGAGTTTTGGGAGAGAAAGAGAATAAAAGCTTTTGAAAAATTTCAAGAAAGCGTAATGTGAAAATAAAAATTCAAGGGGCTTTTATACTTTCTCGAATTGAAACGTAAATAGAATGATTAAATAATACTTTTAAGTAAATTACAGCCGTTTGAGAATAAAGAAAACTATAGAAATTCTGAAACCTACTTTTAATACATATACATACAACTGTGTATATATGTATCAACGGTTAAGTAAAAGAATCAACAGCTGTGACTCACTTAAAGTGACTGATGTAACACTTCAACGGATGAGGTAAATGGTTATCCGTTGAAGATTAACACAGTTTTATCCGTTGAAGGATAAAACTACCAGAAATTTATTTGTCTTTCAACGGATAATGATCATCCGTTGATAGAACAATTTTGGCTTTCAACGGATAGGGAATATCCATTGATGAAATAAACTATATGCAAAGCCAACTATGTTCTTGCAACAAATTCATTTCAGACTACAATACAAATTGCAATAGGACCATGAAATTATGAATAATTAAGCATACCTAGCTCACTTACTAATCTTGTGAATGTTGATTAATCAAGTGGCTTGGTAAATATGTCTGCAATCTGCTTTTCACTTGGAACAAAATGAAGTTCCAATGTACCTTTCATCACATGTTCCCTTATGAAGTGGTATTTGATATCAATGTGTTTGGTTCTTGAGTGCTGCACTGGATTTTCAATAATGGCAATGGCACTTGTATTGTCACAAAATATAGGAATTTTGTCAACAGTTATCCCATAGTCAAATAGTTGATTCCTCATCCACAGTATCTGTGCACAGCAACTACCAGCAGCAATGTACTCAGCTTCAGCTGTTGATGTGGAAACAGAATTTTACTTCTTGATGAACCATGACACAAGCTTATTCCCTAGAAATTGACAGGTGACAGTTGTACTTTTCCTGTCTATTTTGCAACCTGCATAACCTGCATCTGAGTAGGCAATTAGATCAAAACCAGACTCTCTAGGGTACCAAATTCCTAGATTTGGAGTCCCTTTGAGATATCTGAAAATTCTTTTAATAGCCACTAAGTGAGATTCTTTAGGGTTAGCTTGAAATCTAGCACAGAGACATGTAGAAAACATTATATTAGGTCTACTAGCAGTTAAATATAAAAGTGAGCCAACCATGCCTCTATAACTTGAAATGTCCACAGACTTTTCAGCCTTGTTTAATTCAAGCTTGGTGGCAGTGGCCATGGGAGTTTTTGCAGATGAACAATCCATTTAGTCAAACTTCTTTAAAAGATCATAAATATATTTAGTTTGACTAATGAAAATTCCACCACTAACTTGTTTAACTTGTAAACCAAGAAAATAAGTTAGCTCTCCCATCATGCTCATTTCATATTTACTTTGCATTAACTTAGCAAACTTTTTGCAAAGCTTATCATCTGTAGAACCAAATATAATATCATCTACATAAATTTGAACAAGTATTGTAGAGCCATTAACATTTCTAAAGAAAAGAGTTTTGTCAACAGTACCTCTTGTGAAGTAATTATCTAGTAGAAATTTTGACAAAGTCTCATACCTGGCTCTAGGTGCTTGCTTTAGTCCATAGAGTGCTTTCAACAGATAATAAACATGATCAGGAAAATTTGGATCTTCAAATCCAGGAGGTTGGCTTACATAAACTTCTTCCTCCAATTCTCCATTCAGGAATGAACTCTTGACATCCATTTGATAGACTTTGAAATTGGCATGGGCTGCATAGGCTAGAAATATTCTGATGGCTTCAAATCTGGAAACTGGAGCAAATGTCTCATCAAAATCTATTCCCTCTTGTTGAGAATAGCCTTTAGCAACCAATCTGGCTTTGTTCCTCATGACAATGCCATTTTCATCCATCTTGTTTCTGAATACCCATTTTGTGTCAATAGAACTCTTGTTCTTTGGCTTGGGTACCAGCTTCCATACTTTGTTCCTCTCAGATTGGTTTAGCTCTTCTTGCATTGCTAAAATCCAATCTGGATCCAATAGGGCTTCTTCCACTCTCTTATGTTCCTCCTGTGATAGAAAACTACTATATAGACATTCATCTTGAGTAGCCCTTTTAGTTTGCACTTTAAATGTAGCATCACCAATGATCAATTCAAAAGGGTGATTCTTGGTCCATTTCCTTTGAGGTGGTAGGTTAGCTCTAGATGAGGTTGCCTCGGTATTGTCATGATGTGAGATAGAATATTGATTGGTTGAAACTCCCCCTGAGTTGCTGATCCTTTGAAAGGAATTGGGAGTTCTATTACTTGATGAAGTGAAATAATTATCCGTTGACAGACTGTGATCAACGGATGCTTCATTATGAACTTCAACGGATGATGCACTTTGTCTTTCAACGGATGCTGTATTGCTTCTATCAACGGAAGCTGAATTATGACTTTCAGCGGATGCAGCATTCTGTGCATTGTCCAAAGGCAGATTTTGAATTCTTTTCGAGGTGCCTTCTCCATCATTCTCATCTTCACTATCATCACAATATATCTCAATGTTGTCAAATTTGAGTCCTTCATGATGTCCCTCATCTGTTAGTCCATCAATCTTTTTATCATCAAACACATCATGCACAGATTCCATGACAGTGTTGGTTCTTAGATTGTAGACCCTATATGATTTTCCAGCAGAATAACCAACAAATATTCCTTCATCAGCTTTTACATCAAACTTTCCTTTGTGATCTGGTTGATTCCTTAGAATGTAGCATTTGCAACCAAAGACATGAAGAAAGTTTAAGGTTGGTTTTCTTCTCTTGAATAATTGATAGGGAGTTATGCCTTTTTCTTGATTGATTAGAGAAATATTCTGAGTGTAACATGCACAGTTAACAGCCTCAGCCCAAAAGTATGTTGGGAGTTTTGACTCTTCAAGCATTGTTCTTGCAGCTTCAATTAGTGACCTGTTCTTCCTTTCTACCACACCATTCTGTTGTGGAGTCCTTGGAGCTGAGAACTCATGCATGATCCCATTTTCTTCACAGAACAACTTCATGGTTGAATTCTTGAACTCAGTTCCATTGTCACTCCTGATATTCCTTACTTTGAAATCTGGATGATTGTTGACTTGCTTGATATGATTGATATTGATTTCACTAGCTTCATCCTTTGATCCAAGAAAATAAGTCCATGAAAACTTTGAGAAATCATCTACAATCACTAGGCAATGCCTTTTCCTTGAAATTGACAATACATTGACTGGTCCAAAAAGATCCATGTGTAGCAGTTGTAATGGTTCATCAATTGCTGATTCAAGCTTCTTACTGAATGATGCTTTCTTTTGCTTTCCTTTCTGACAAGCATCACACAGTCCATCCCTTGTGAATTCCACTAGAGGCATTCCTCTAACTAAGTCCTTTTTGACTAGATCATTCATTGTCTTGAAATTCAAATAGGACAGCTTCTTGTGCCATAGCCAACTTTGAACTGGACTTGCTTTGCTGAAAAGACAAGTAATTGATTCTACATCTGTAGAGTTGAAGTCAGCCAAGTACACATTCCCTTTTCTAACTCCAGTTAGAACCACTTTGTTGTCCTTCTTATTTGTGACAACACAGGCTTCAGAATTGAAGGAAACAGTGTTCCCTCTGTCACATAGTTGACTGATGCTCAATAGATTGTGTTTGAGACCATCAACTAATGCAACTTCATCAATGATGACATTTTCCTTTGAAATCAAGCCATATCCCATAGTGAACCCTTTGTTGTTATCTCCAAAGGTTATGCTAGGGCCAGCTCTCTCCTTGAACTCTGTGAGCAGGGTGAAATCTCATGTCATGTGTCTTGAACAACCACTGTCCAAGTACCATAGATTCCTTCTTTTTCCCTGCACACAACAAAATCAATCAAGTTGATTTTAGTACCCAGGTTTCCTTGGGTCCAGCCTTGTTAGTCTTTTTCCTAGACTTCATTCCTCCTGCATCTTTTGACTTAGGTAACTTTGGGTCAACCTTGGTCTCAGATGCAGTTGGTTGAAGTGTAGGGTTAGTCACAGAGTCATTTAGCATATTTGGTTGAATTTGATAAGGCATAGATTGTGCAAACATATTATTCCACATAGGCATGTTGTATGGCATTTGAGGCATACTGAATGCAGTAAAATAAGGGTTATTAACATATGACATGTTTGCAAAATGTGCATGAGGATTCTGATGAGACATAACAGGCATAGCATGCAGAGGTGACATAGACATGTTAGGCATGGAAGGAGTTAAAGGCATGGGAGCATTCTTAACAGATTTGCAGTTATCAGATAGATGATTAACACTTTTACAATGCACACAGCTTTTTCTAGGAGCATACTTATCAGGTGTGTAATTGTTGTGTTTGTTAATCCCTACCTTCCCATTTCTATTAGATTTTCTTTTAGTTTCCTTTTTATCCTCAACCAACTTAAGCCTATTTTTTAACTGATCTAAGGTCATGTGTCCTATATTCACATTACTGGCATCTTTGGATGTGCTAGCTTCTTCCTTGACAAAGTTCTTGGAAGTTGAACCAAACTTCTTATTGAGATTTTTCAAATTGTTCTTTTTAAAATCACTTGCCTGTTTTAATTGATGAGCCTTCAACGGATGCTCTTTTTCTTCCTTCAACGGATAACTTTCATCATCCGTTGATTCCACATCCGTTGACAATCCATCAATTAATTCAACTTCCTTTTTGGTTTTCTTCCAGGCATTCTCACAGAGTGATTCAATTCCCTGAACCTTGACAATTTGAGCACTAACATCCCTAGATGTTTTCCAGGCCTTGATTACCTCTTGCTCACGTTCTAATTGTTTAGAAAAAATTTCTACTTTCTTAACAGATTCTTCTAGTTCACTCTCAACAGTCAAGCATTTGATTTTAATCTTTTTAAGCTCAATTACCTTACCCTCTAACACAGCATTCCTATCACTTAAAAACACATTATTCTCTTTGATTCTTGTGTTTTCTTTAGCTAGTGATTTAAGGGAACACGCAAATGATATAATTCATTGGACATATCATTTATGGCTTCATTGCATTCAATATTAGAAAGCTGAGAGAGGTCAGTAGTAATTACCTGGTTGCTTGATGAACTAGTTTCATTTTCATCAGAATTAGCCATCAGGGCTAGGTTGACATATTCCATATCATCATTTTTATTGGCTCCATATGCTGCCCAATCATCTTGAGTCAGAAAAGCTCTTTCCTTTTGTTTGAGCAAATTGAAATATTTCTTTTTGTAATCAACTTGCTCAAATTTCTTCTTATCAGAGGATGGCTTTCTGCACTCATTTGCAAAGTGTCCACTTATGCCACAGTTATAACATTTGTACTTAAATTTGTCCACCATGTTCTTGTTTGACTTAGTGAATTTTGCATTTTTCTTGAATTTCATCTTTGCAAACCTCCTGGACAGAAAAGCCAGATGTTCATCAATATCATCAGAGTCATCTTGACTGGAATTGTCTTCAACCTCAGCTACTTGCTCCTTTCCCTTGCTTGATTCTGATTTGCTTGTGCCAATTTTAAGACTTGGCATTGTTTTTTCTTCATTCCTGGCTTCAATCTTCTCATTGTCAGCTACAAGTGCAACTGATCCACCTTTTCTTTTTCCCTTTTCCAACAGCTCATCTGGCTCCATCTCAAGTTCATAGGTCTTCAAAATTCCATATAATCTTTCAAGTGTGAAGTCCTTATAATCTTGAGAATTTCTTAGAGAAACAGTCATAGGCTTCCATTCCTTTGGCAGAGACCTTAGAAATTTTAAATTGGAGTCCTTGACTTGGTACACTCTGCCATACAGCTATAATCCATTCAACAGTTTCTGAAATCTGTTGAAGGTATCATTCAATGATTCTCCTTCTTCAAAATGAAAATATTCATACTGTTGAATGAGAAGCTGCATTTTGTTTTCTCTAACTTGCTCAGTACCTTCACAGATAAGTTGCACAATATCCCAAATTTCCTTAGCAGTTTGGCTGTTAATGACATTGTCAAACATATCTTGATTTCCTCAGTGACTTGATTTTCAGTTCCCTTTCTGTCCTTGATCTCTAGTTCAAATTCTTGGAACAAAAGAACCCATCTAATCAATTTAGGCTTCGAGTCCTTCTTTGAGACGAGATATCGAATCGCAGCGTGATCAGTGAAAACTGTCACCTTCGTCCCAAGTAGATAAGATCGAAATTTCTCAAAACCATAAACAATAGCCAAAAGCTCTTTCTCAGTAGTCGTATAATTTAGTTGGACACCATTTAGAGTCTTACTAGCATAATAGACCACATGAAATATGTTGTTCATCCTCTGCCCAAGAACTGCCCCAACTACATAGTCACTTGCATCGCACATCATCTCAAAAGGCTCATTCCAATCAGGTGCAGTTATGACCGGTGCTGTGATTAAACTCTTCTTCAATATCTTCAAAGCTGCAAGGCACTCGTCATCAAACTTGAAAGGAACATCTTTCTCTAACAGACTGCACAAAGGTTTTGAAATCTTCGAGAAGCCTTTGATGAAACACCTGTAGATACCCGCATGACCAAGAAAACTGTGAATTCCCTTAACAGAAATAGGTGGAGGAAGATTATCAATGACCCCCCACCTTGGCTTTATCCACCTCAAGACCCTTACTGGAAACTTTGTGCCCGAGAAAGATGCCCAGACGCACCATAAAGTGACATTTCTCCCAATTGAGAACCAGATTGGTCTTAACGAACCTTTTGAGAACGTGTCCCAGATTTTGCAAACATTCATCAAAAGAATCGCCAAAGACTGAGAAGTCATTCATGAACACTTTCACATTCTGGCCAATCATATCAGAAAAGATGACCATCATACATCTCTAAAATGTGGCTGGTGTACCACATAGACCAAAAGAAACTCGTCTGAAACGAAAGTACCAAATGGACAAGTGAAGGTAGTTTTTTCCTGATCTTCTGGAGTGCTACAAATTTGATTTTAACCTGAATAACCATCCAGAAGATAATAATACTCATGACCAGCCAAACTGTCGAGCATCTGATCAATAAAGGGCAAGGGGAAGTGATCTTTCCTAGTAGCTTTGTTCAGCTTCCTGTAGTCCATGCAAACTCTCCACCCCGTGACTGTTCTAATAGGAATAAGCTTGTTCTTCTCATTTACTACCACAATGATTCCACCTTTCTTCGGCACACATTGAACCGGGCTTACCCACGAACTGTCAGAGATAGGGTAGATAATCCCTGCATCTAGCCACTTAAGAATTTATTTCTTCACTACTTCCTTTATGATAGGATTAAGTCTTCTTTGTTGTTCGACCGTAGGTTTGCTACCTTCCTCTAGCAGAATTTTATGCATACAGTAAGAAGGGCTGATTCCCTTGATAACTTCTATAGTCCATCCAATTGCTGATTTGAACTCTCTTAGAATCCTCAAAAGCTTTTTCTCATCACTACCTGAAAGGTCAGATGCAATAATAACAGGCAGAGTAGATGTATCACCTAAAAATGCATACCTCAAATGCTCAGGTAAAGGCTTAAGCTCGAGAGTAGGAGCTTCCTCAATAGATGGCTTGAGGAGTTTAGGAGCCTTGCTCAATTCCTCCATTCCAAGAGATTCAAAAGGCATGTTAATCTTCCTTTTCTAGGGAGAAGCATTCAAATACTGCAATTATTGTTCACGTTCATCATCTTCACTATCTGAGTTTCCCAACAAGGCTTTTTCTAAGGCACCGGACCTTAGCAATTGACCGAGTTCCGATGTGACCACCGCATCGACCAACTCCACTTTTAAGCACTCCTCATTATAAGTAGAAAATTTCATAGCATTGAATACATTAAAAGTAACATCCTGATCCAGAAATCGCATTGTTAGCTCACCATTCTGCATATCTATCAAGATTCGGCCAGTTGCCAAGAAAGGTCTTGTTATTCACAGTGGACTAACAATGAGATTTACAGAAGGGGGGTTGAATGTAAATCTCAAAACTTTTTTGGTTTTGAGCAGTTTCTAAGACTAAGTGCTTTGATGAACAAATATGTGTGAATTGCTTTAAGCTAATACAGACAGATATATATTCAAGCACAAATGTAAAGAACACAAAGAACTTAAAAACTTTTCTGGTGGATATGTTGTTCCACCAGAGATGTGTTATTTCTGAAAATCTGTGAATCAAAGAATTGATCACAGCTGCGTCCTAGTACAAACTAGATGATTTTCTCTCTGGATTTTTCTAAACAGCTCTGGAAAATTCAGTATCTAATTACTAGCTGCTACTTGGTTTATATAACACCAAGTTTACAAGTGAAGACAAAACTGTAGAATACAATTAAAAGATTCTTCCCATGTTTCTTCTTCATTTCTCTATCCAATGCAATTTAGGTTTAGCTGTGAATCTTTGAATACTTCCTTGTTTGCACCAAAATGGAAATTCTGTTTTTTCTTGATTCCTCCTAGAGGCTGCCACATTCCAGTTTGTCTCTGTCAATCCATGTGCCTCTGTCAGCTTATGAATTGTCACTATCAACTGCTATTGAACTTAGCATCCGTTGAAGCTTTTATCCATTGATGCACTCATCCGTTGATGGATGTTATCCGTTGAAGCTTTAGAGACATCCGTTGAAGCTTCGTTTCTCATCCGTTGAAGGCCTTTAATATCAGTTGATACTACTTCACTTATACAAAATTACAAGGCATGAAATATTTACAGTTAGCCCTCCTATTTGCATATCCACTAGTAGTCAACATGACTTATAATTTCCCACAACATCTAAGAATTACAACTTAAATACAGAGAATGAAATGTGCTACAATACTAAACTTATTTCTAAGTAAAGCTACTCCTTCAACGGATAGCCAGAATGGTCTTATCCGTTGAGGCTACAAACACCAGATTTCTACTTAAGTGTTTTGTTAAACTTATCATCAAACTAATACACATATTCCTAATAATCTCCCCCTATTTATGTCTACTAGAACTGTAGGCATAAATTTGGGTTTAACTTGATGATAACAAAACACTTAATAAACATATGAACTGAAATAAAGTAGAAATTCAAAAGTGCTGCAAAAGTGTATATACTGAGATAGAATTTGTAATAACCCCAATTTTTGGAATTTTTGAAACCCTTATGAATAGTGATTTTGCAGATTATGCTGAATGAGAAAACTTTTCATGCCACACTATGTAGGGGTTCTGTTATGGATATTCTGAGATTTTATTAGTACTCTATATGGTATATAAGTGTATGTAAAGATCGTCAGAATCCAATTCCGAACACTTTGATTTTTCCCGGAAATCCACCAGATACAGAAAGAAGTGAGTATAAGGTAACGGGATAAATAGGATTTAAATTCAAGGATTTTAAGAGGGGATCATAAAAAGGAATATAAAATATTGAGGAAGGTTTAGGGGAACCCAAGTGATAAGATCCCGGATATGATTGCTCAAATGATAAACGAGAACGAAAGTTTAGCGAACCGTATAACAGATCAGCGGTCATTAGGCAAGCAATTAGGAGTTAATCAAGGAGGTTAGGGATGATGATGTCATCAAACCAACAAGAAGAAGACAAGTGTAACAAGATGACCTAAGCTTGATGACCTAAGCATGACAAGTGGGAAGGATTGGTTGGTTGATTGTGAGCCACACATTTTTCACCATGGTAAAAATTTAATTTAATTCCAAGACAAAAGGAAGCAACCAACCAACAAATATCATAACACAAATACAAATTGAAAGTTGACTTTCCCATTTCAAGAAGAAAGCTCTCGGCTAAAACAAACCCAGCAACTTCAAACTGCCATATCTCCTTCAATACTCACTCAAATGTTGTGTTCTATAGCTCGTTGGAAAGGTATTGAGATGGCCTACAACTCTTGTTCACAAGTCTCTTCCAAATAAACAAAGTAAGACCCTCATTTTTACAGCCCTATAAATCGGACTTTTAGAAACTTCAAATCCTAACTTTGTGTTCTTGATTTCTTTGGAAAGATCAAGCTTGTAGGAGGCTCCATAAGGCTTCCTAGTAACTTTCCACCCTCCAAGAAAGGTATAAATCTTCACACCCTTTAGTAATAAGTTTGAATGTTGAAGTTTGGAGATGGTTTGGATGGATGAGTAGTAATTTGAATGATAAGCATGATTCGAGCTTAATTGTTAAGTAGTTTAGTTGAATTTGGAGATGTTATAATATATGATTGGATTGAGATCCTTGAGCTTATTATAACTGAAATCAGTAGCATTGATGTGTATCTTGAGTTGTTGTTGATTGGTAGTTGGATTGATATGATTTGGAATGGTAAAAAATTTGGAAATCACGTAAACATAGCCGTCGTAATGTCCGATTTACTTTAGACTGCTTTTGTTCATAACATTAGGATCCGAGAACTCCCTACTAGGTTTTGACCATTGCCATTTTTAGATAGTTCATGTTACGAGCTTCGTTTTGATATGTGATTCGTTTGATTCCGATGTACGGTTTAGGAGAAACGGCCATTTTAAGTAACGACGTTTTGCGAACGAAACATTACCCCTTTCCTTACTTTGAAACATAGGTTAAAGACCTTAAAGGACTAATTGGAGTATAAAACATTTATGTAAAGTGTAATAGGAAGTTGGTAAGACACTCGCGAAGGAATCGCCTTAAAACTCGTAATGGTTAATTTATTAAAAATGGTGGAGCCGAGGGTACTCGAGCGACTTAAGAGAATCAGTAAGCGCAAAGCGAGCGTTAGAGTCTAATTTGGTTAAAGTATAGATTTACAAGTGACTTCGGTTTAATTCCAACTTATATGTTGTTTATAGGTTACCAGACTCGTCCCAAGCCATTTGTAACCCCCAGTCGCTCAGGCAAGTTTTCTACCCGTTATACTGTTGTTGTGATGTATATGTGTATATGCATGATCTTGTGATAAATGCATATTTGTTATTAGCAAATTCTTGCGATATATTGTAGCATGTGATATGGTATATATGCATGCCTGTTTCGTATTCTTGATTTATATATCTGTTGGTTCAAATGCTTATTCGTTGCATAATACCTATGCTAGAGATAAGCGGTATTTGCGTATACCCTTAGTATAGGGGATCAAAAGGTGAACTTTTTCTAAAACCGGGAGGCGAGGCTCCCAAGTATAATATATATTTATATATATATATATTGATATAGTTTTAAAAACTATTAATCGAATAAGGTTTATTCGATAACTTTATTTTATTTAATGAATATTATTTTGAATATTCATTCGAGGGCTTATGACTTCTTTATTTAATTAAATGAATATTATTTTGAATATTCATTCGAGGGCTTATGACTTCTTTATTTTATTAAATGAATATTATTTTGAATATTCATTCGAGGACTTATGACTCCTTTTATTTTATTATTTGAATATTATTTGAATATTCATTCGAGTGCTTATGACTCCTTTATATTATTTATTGAATATTATTTTTATATATTCATTCGAGGGCTTATGACTCAGTTTATATTATTTAATGAATATTATTTGAATATTCATTTGAGGATCTATGACTCCGATTATTTACTGAGATATATTCTTTATTTTATTAAAGAATAAGGTGTCGATAATCAAACTTATCTTTGATTATTCAAATAAAGATAGTACTTTCGTATAAGTATATCTTTGGTTATTTAATACTCATTTCAAGTATAAGTTTTAAAACTTCTACTTCAATTATTTTTATAAAGATTATTCTTTATGGGAATATTATTTAAATAATAATATTCAGATATTTTCTAATATATTGGGACTGATTTATTTCATTAAATCAGCATTACTCTAAACACTCTTTAAAGTGTTTTCGAGTCTTCAAAATGATTTTTAAAAGTTAGAGCGGATCCCAAAACTCATTTTTATATTTAAGATCTTCCTTTTAAAGGGGATTTAAATACTCGTTCAAAACTTGAGGGATCCGGCTCAGTGGTGTATTTTACATTCGCAACGAGGTTGCTGTTTTGAGAAAACATCTGGATTACTTGCCCATCGTTCGGGAAGTAAGTTCATCTATTTGAGTCGGCATAAGCAACATGGGCTCAGTTGGCGTCCATGAAAGTGTAAGTGGCTCAGTGGGAGTCCATCAAATGCGTAAGTGGCTGAGTGGCAGTCCAGCATAAGGTCCTATTGCGGCCAGGGTGATGACCAGTGGGGAATTCGTCCATCTACTAGTAGAAAAGGTTACTTATTGGTATCTTTGCCTGATCAGCAAGATATCAGGTTTATGCCAAGGTTTTCTCCTTTCCAAATTCATTGGATATTGCAACTCTGTTTATAATTTTCATAACAGAGGTTTTCAAGGAGTGTATGAAATGTATATATATAGGTGTATATATATATCGGGATTTAATGAAGTATCTCGTAACTTCATTATTTATAATGATATTCAAAGATTGAATCTATTCAAATCTTGTCTTGTAGTCTCATCTATGTGATGAACTTTTGAACTAATTATAACTTGAACGGTGGTAGTTCAAGTAATATTTGGAAAAGATATAAGTATATTGGGGTATCTTGTAACTTCATATTTTCAACTTATATCTAGTTAATGATTATCTTATGCATATCAAAGATTTTTAGAAAAACGTTGAGACAAGGGTAGATATATGAGATCACCTTGCAACGATATTTTTATACAGTTATAAACTGGAACTCTGTGTATATTATGCATGGAAGAGGACTTCCAAGATTTTGAAAAGTATATATGTATATATACTGAATATTTTGCGACTTCATCGCATTAAGATATCAAACTTGGTTCATTTCTTTTGACCAAGACTTTCATGAGTACTATGAGAAGGCTCATATATTGTTAATCATTATACATATTATTTTGGTGGGCTTGCTGCTCACCCTTGCTTTCTTCTTTCATCACACAACAACAGATAGAAAAGATGAACAGGACCAAGCTCCCGATTCGCAAGCGGTTAGAAAACGTTTCGCAGTCTTCTGAAAGCGTTGATGTCGCCGTAGCTGAGGTAGGAGCTACCAATAGGCTAGGTTTTCAACTATTGATGAACCAGACTTATGTATAATATGAATTGTAATAATGGCAAGGAATATGTAAATTTATTCAGAACCTTTTTAAGGTGTAACGGTTTATAATTATGGAATATAAGGACTTGTGTTATTTTTGAGTGTTTATCTCTGAGACTATAACTTGTGGTGTGTGTGTTTATTGTGGGGTCACAGTACAGAGTAGTTGATTATTTATTAAGATTGGGTGTTATTAAGGGAAATGGAACTCGTGACAACCCGGATCCCCGACCCCGGATTTGGGGGTATTACAGAAGTGGTATCAGAGCTAAGCGTTATAAACCTCAGAGATGATGTGACGTTAAGATAATAAGTTCACTAAGATAATAAGAACTCTTGCCAAGTTCCTAGTCGGGCTACCTAACATAGTACTGACAGTTAAAACCCTTATGGGAACCCTTATAAATATCGTGATAGAAGCGTAGTTCGTTATCGTATATGGTAGCGGGACTCCGAACCCTGAGGTTGAGGAGCAACAACGCGATGATGTTTTATTACTTATTGGAGATCAGATTATGGATCCGATAGAGCGTCCTAACGCGGGATCGGATGATGTTCATGTTGAGGATGTTGTCCTAGAAGGGATAGTTGCTGAGGAGGATCCCATGGAGGATCCTGACAAGAATGAATAAAGGACCACTGATGAATTGATGACCATGGTTAGGTCGACTACCAGAGGTAGAATTGGTCGGTCACTATTGGAGGTTCGTTCAAGTTTGTAAAGATAGTAGCCCCCTTTAACGTGGCTTACTCGTAAGACTGAGAAGTTTGAATGGACAGAGAAATACGAGAACAACTTTCAAGAACTGAAGCAAAGATTGGTGACGACCCCTATGATGGCGTTACCGGATGGAAAAAGAGATTTTGTGATGTGTAGTGACGCTTCGCATAAGGAATTAGGGTGCTTCTTATACAGCACAACAAGGTAATCGCGTACGCATCAAGACAATTAAGGGAATATAAAATTCGATATCCCCACCCATGAGCTTGGGCTTGTGGCAATAGTTTTGCCCTAAATATTGGAGGCACTACTTGTATGGAAAGAAGTACGAGATTTACACAAGCCATAAGTGCTCTAGTGCATTTTCACGCAGAAAGAGCTCAACATGCGCCAAATGAGGTGGTTAGAGATAATCAAGGATTACGATTATGAGATTCTTTATCATTCGGGGAAAGCCAATGTGGTGGCTGATGCCCTTAGTAAAAAGGAGAGACTCAAGATGATAATGTCTTTGAGAGAGTTTATAAGAGATTTTGAGAAAATAGAAATAGAAGTGAAGGTAACCGGAGCCGGTACCGAAAAGATGTTTGAGATTGCAATACAGTCCGAATTATTGGAAGAGAACATATTGTGCCAGAAAAAGTGATGAATGAAGGCAGAGAGCTAACAATTAGATAAAAGATTAATACCGAGAAAGATGATAAGGGAATAATGAGGTATTCCTACAGAATTTGGGTTCCAAATGTTCAAGAGCTTAAAGATGAGATCTTAGATGAAAGCTAGTTTGAGGAATAAGATTTAGGGAAAACCCTGAATGTGATAGTCAGGGAGAACGCCATCAAGATAGAAGGAACCCATAACATAATGAAGTGGAAAATGAGGATTTTAACGTATAAGATAACCCCAAGTATGGGAGAAGGATGAAACATTTCATACTGAGAAAATAGAAGTCGAGCAAGATAAGGAGACCCGAGACGGTACTCCTATATGGAAATTCATGGACCTGTCTAAACAGAACTTATACTTTTATTCCCAACCACCACCTTAAGGAAACAATGCGGTAGGAAATCCTTTCATGACCTTTAAGTCGCTAAGCTCTCAGAGTTCCAAGGAACAGTTTGACCCAGTCGAGGCAAGAGCCTGGCTAAAGGAAATATAGGAATTATTTGAGATTCTAAATGATTGACGAAGCACAAAAGATTTTTGTCACTTACCCCCGTAAGAGAGAGGCCACCCGTTGGTGAAAGGCCAAGAAAGGCACGGAGCCAGAGGTTATAATAAACTGATTAAAGTTCAGACAATTGTTTTCGGGAAAGTACTTCCCAAGGTTATGGAGGTAGTGTAAAAGCTTTAGAGCCAGAACAAAAGCGGACGAGTATGATGAATTATGAATCTAAGTTGTAAAAGTTGTCAAGATTCGTTCTGAGGACACGAATCCAGAATGACGGGATGTTTGAAATCAATGCTTATGTGTGTGTTGGTTCATGTAATGGTTGTAATGGAAACGAAAATAAAAGACTGAAAAGGGAAGGAGTATAAAGGGATATAAAGGAAATAGAGTTGAGAAGTGATAAGGGAGTTAGGTATGGGAAACCCTAAGAAACCCTTGCAATAAATATAGAGAAGTGTGTCATCATCAGCGCGATGGTGACTGATCATGAGATAAATTCAAGGTTTGAAGGCGTAAGCGATATGTAAAGTTAATTCCCTTGAAGTTGACAGTATTCGATGAAAATTTGAGATAGATCGATTGATTAATAAGGAAACACGGATGGACTGAGGAGACAAGAAAGTAAGAAATTAGGAAAATTGGATGAAGGAAGTGACCTTCAAGAATGTGAAGTGTAAGACCGGGGGCATGATACCCAGAAAGGGAGACGCCAGGTATGAAAGATATCCCAACATTGAGATGACTGTTGAGATAAATAAAAGAGGTAAATGAGTAGTTAGAACTAAAAGGTTCACGTTGAACACGACAAACATCTTCTAGAACATCCCTGTTATCATTACTGAATCAGGCAAGAAAAGCGGATAACCGTTCTTATCTTTTGGAGGCCATATTGATTGACCTCATTTTGAATACAGATGTTATTGTGAAATTAGGCATATACTATCGAGGTGGGAATGATTGAATAAGATACCCTTATCAGGGATATATGACTTGATTTATCCATGGAAGGATGCATGTACCTTTTAAAGGTGGAATTAAGGATAGAACATCGGTAACTTAAAATGAATCCTCGGGGAATGCATAAAGGTTGGAATTTCACCCTTAATAGGGATAGTGTGAGTTTTGACAGTATGAATTGGAAAGGATTAAGGTAATAACAACCTTTAAGAATCAGTGGAGAAATTTTTCAGAAGTATATAGACAATGATTCTGGTATTAATAAATGGTATCTTGATATGCCCTGTATCTAGGGAATACAGGAGGAACGATTCGAGGATAACCTTAGAGGTTTTACAAGGAGAAAGGTAATATTCAAAATTCTCAAGAATAAAAATGTTGATAAAGGAAATATGACGTAATTATAATGATGCCAAGTGGGGCACGTGTTAAACCACGAGAAAGTATGGATCGAACCAGTAAAGGTCGAAATTGTTCAGGGCAATTAGGGCCTAGGATAAAAGATGTTCTAAGTATGATTGAGAGTCAGTCGTGACAGTGATTAACCTCTAAAGACTGAGGCAATAACTTATGGAAAAATGGTGATATTTTTTTTACTCATCAGATTTTAAGGAAAACATCTTCACACAAGCAGTGATTGGAAATGAGGTAGAAAATTTAGTGAAGGTGGTTAAAATGACATTGATTGTAAGGAAATATTACTATCAAGAAAGGCCAAAGAGGTGGCCGACACTTTAAGTGTAAGAGGACAATTATAGGCGCTCGTGCCAGAGGAATATAGTGATAATGGTTAAGGCTGTGAAGGTTGTATTATGGTGTGGAAGATTGACATTCCTTCTGATGATTGTGCGATACTCAACCGTGATAGTAGTTGGGTAAAGATTAATTTTTGTAATCACCGTGAGCGGGCTATCTATCTTAGAGGGTCATATCTTAAGATAAGCCAGGACCATGTTACGAAAGGACTAAATGAACCTTTGAGCTTCATGTCTCCTAATAAAGACATATGGTTAATAATGGTATTAACCTGCTATCGTTGCTTTCATTGAAACTCTTCTGCAATTTTATCTGCTTCATGTCATATGTACGTCAAGTTCAGGAGTGTTCTTCATGAATCATGAACGGTGATCATGTTACCTCCTTAGAAGAATTCGATACGAGATGTATGGACTCCGTATGGTTAGCTATTAAGACTTCATGGAAAATGAATGACTACAGTAGGTCAACGATGGACCCTAGTAGTGCAGGAATGATTCTGCGGGTAATGAGCCAATTAATTACAACCGTAAGAGTTGTATTGGAATGGATGTTGAGATTAAGTACCACTAATCGGGTTGTGGTGATGTATAAGTTATCATTGATAGACTAATTAAGTCGATTATCTACCTATTGAATACTTATTCCTTCTTATCAATAGAGAGTCGTATTACTATACGAGGAAGGTTGCAGTGCAAGCAGAAAACCCAGATTCGATTTTCGATGTCGAGGGAGTTTCAAAGGTGATTGTGTATAAGCTCGAGCAAGAGCATGGGTCCATAGAATGATGGATGGAATAGTAAATATTTAAGCATGTAAAATGCGATGCTATAATACTTGATGTTGATATAAATACACATATGTTTTGTTCTCCTATATCAAACCTCTATAGTTCAGAGGTAGGTTCCAAGCCAGATATTTGGTGGCAGTATATTTTTTTTTCACATATACAATTCTCTTCAATTCGTTCTTTCTCTTCTTTTCATTTCATATAAGCTGAGAAGAACAACCCTTCCAGAAGGGGAGGTATTGCCGAATGACTATCTATCTGTGTGATAGAAGCCGAGTAGGATACCATATATTGTTTAATTGCTTGTCAAGTACTAAAGGCTGGCCACCTTCTGTACTAACTATGCAATGTAACAAGTGTTCATGATCATAGTGATCTCTCAATAAATTCTTTTACTTCTATATGAAGGACTAAGCTTTCGAAGATAGAAGCAGCTGAAAAAGGAGTAGTAAAGTTGTGGTGGTATGCGGAATGGAAACACATTCGTGATACTAAGGTTGACGAGGTTATTAAAAGGTTATAGAACGCTAACGAGCAAAAGTATAACCAGTATAATATTAGGAACGGAAGGTAGTAGCGATTACGAACTGGAAAAGAATGGGTATTGAGAAGCAAAAGCTCTAATGCTAAAAGCTATAATGAGAGTCTGTGCAATAGACTTGAAAGAAATTGGAATGATCACTTAACACGGATTGAGTTTTCTTACGACAATAGATCTTATGTCATTATCGAGTTGTCGCCTTATGAGATCCTTGAGGGAAGACAATGTCGATCTCCCTTATGTTAGGATGAAGTTGTAGAGCGCAAGATGCTCGGACCCGCAGTAGTCCAAAGGACCAAGGATATAATAGATCTAATCAGAGGACGGCTGGTAGTAACCCAAGATGGACATAAGAAGTATGTTGATTTGACACGAAAGGACAAAGAATAGGAAGTAGGGGACCTAGTGTTGTTAAAGGTATCCCCTTGGAAACCCTTGGAAAGGATTGATGAGATTCGGAAAGAAAGGAAAGCTAAGTCCACAATTTGTCGGACCCTTGGATATATTAAGAAGTATTGGGAAGTTAGCATATGAGCTAGCCTTACCCCAGAACATGTAGCAAGTCATAACGTGTTTCACGTATCAATGTTAAGGAAGTGTAATTCGGATGCCAGATAAATAGGGGCATATGAGCGCATAGACATGCAACCAGACGTAACCTATATGGAGCAACCAGGAAGGGTTATAGATTGAAAAAGGAACAAGTGCTTAGGAGAAGGGTTATCAAACTATTCAGAGTTTGATGGAAGAACCACAATGTGGGAAAATTTACTTGAGAGTTAGAAAGTGTAATGCTAAGAAAGTATCCCTATTCATTTTCTATCTGATTCCGGGACGGAATCCTTTTAAGGAGGGGAGACTGTAATAACCCCAATTTTTGGAATTTTTGAAACCCTTATGAATAGTGATTTTGCTGATTATGCTGAATAAGAAAACTTTTCATGCCACACTATGTAGGGGTTCTGTTATTGATATTCTGAGATTTTATTAGTACTCTATATGGTATATAAGTGTATGTAAAGATCGTCAGAATCCAATTCCGAACACTTTGATTTTTCCCGGAAATCCACCAGATACAGAAAGAAGTGAGTATAAGGTAACAGGATAAATAGGATTTAAATTCAAGGATTTTAAGAGGGGATCATAAAAAGGAATATAAAATATTGAGGAAGGTTTAGGGGAACCCAAGTGATAAGATCCCGGATATGATTCCTCAAACGATAAACGAGAACGAAAGTTAAGCGAACCGTATAACAGATCAGCGGTCATTAGGCAAGCAATTAGGAGTTAATCAAGGAGGTTAGGGATGATGATGTCATCAAACCAACAAGAAGAAGACAAGTGTAACAAGATGACCTAAGCTTGATGACCTAAGCATGACAAGTGGGAAGGATTGGTTGGTTGATTGTGAGCCACACATTTTTCACCATGGTAAAAATTTAATTTAATTCCAAGACAAAAGGAAGCAACCAACCAACAAATATCATAACACAAATACAAATTGAAAGTTGACTTTCCCATTTCAAGAAGAAAGCTCTCGGCTAAAACAAACCCAGCAACTTCAAACTGCCATATCTCCTTCAATACTCACTCAAATGTTGTGTTCTATAGCTCGTTGGAAAGGTATTGAGATGGCCTACAACTCTTGTTCACAAGTCTCTTCCAAATAAGCATGGTAAGACCCTCATTTTTACAGTTCTTTAAATCGGACTTTTAGAAACTTCAAAGCCTAACTTTGTGTTCTTGATTTCTTTGGAAAGATCAAGCTTGTAGGAGGCTCCATAAGGCTTCCTAGTAACTTTCCACCCTCCAAGAAAGGTATAAATCTTCACACCCTTTAGTAATAAGTTTGAATGTTGAAGTTTGGAGATGGTTTGGATGGATGAGTAGTAATTTGAATGATAAGCATGATTCGAGCTTAATTGTTAAGTAGTTTAGTTGAATTTGGAGATGTTATAATATATGATTGGATTGAGATCCTTGAGCTTATTATGACTGAAATCAGTAGCATTGATGTGTATCTTGAGTTGTTGTTGATTGGTAGTTGGATTGATATGATTTGGAATGGTAAAAAATTTGGAAATCGCGTAAACATAGCCGTCGTAATGTCCGATTTACTTTAGACTGCTTTTGTTCATAACATTAGGACCCGAGAACTCCCTGCTAGGTTTTGACCATTGCCATGTTTAGATAGTTCATGTTACGAGCTTCGTTTTGATATGTGGTTCGTTTGATTCCGATGTACGGTTTAGGAGAAACGGCCGTTTTAAGTAACGTTTCGCGAACGAAACATTACCCCTCGCCTTACTTTGAAACATAGGTTAAAGACCTTAAATGACTAATTGGAGTATGAAACATTTATGTAAAGTGTAATAGGCAGTTGGTAAGACACTCGCGAAGGAATCGCCTTAAAACTCGTAATGGTTAATTTATTAAAAATGGTGGAGCCGAGGGTACTCGAGCGACTTAAGAGAATCAGTAAGCGCAAAGCGAGCGTTAGAGTCTAATTTGGTTAAAGTATAGATTTACAAGTGACTTCGGTTTAATTCCAACTTATATGTTGTTTATAGGTTACCAGACTCGTCCCGAGCCATTTGTAACCCCCAGTCGCTCAGGCAAGTTTTCTACCCGTTATACTGTTGTTGTGATGTATATGTGTATATGCATGATCTTGTGATAAATGCATATTTGTTATTAGCAAATTCTTGCGATATATTGTAGCATGTGATATGGTATATATGCATGCCTGTTTCGTATTCTTGATTTATATATCTGTTGGTTCAAATGCTTATTCGTTGCATAATACCTATGCTAGAGATAAGCGGTATTTGCGTATACCCTTAGTATAGGGGATCAAAAGGTGAACTTTTTCTAAAACCGGGAGGCGAGGCTCCCGAGTATAATATATTTATATATATATATTGATATAGTTTTTAAAACTATTAATCGAATAAGGTTTATTCGATAACTTATTTTATTTAATGAATATTATTACGAATATTCATTCGAGGGCTTATGACTCCTTTATTTTATTAATGAATATTATTACGAATATTCATTCGAGGGCTTATGACTTCTTTATTTTATTAAATGAATATTATTTTGAATATTCATTCGGGCTTATGACTCCTTTATTTTATTTGAATATTATTTGAATATTCATTCGAGGGCTTATGACTCTTTATATTATTTATTGAATATTATTTGAATATTCATTCGAGGGCTTATGACTCAGTTTATATTATTTAATGAATATTATTTGAATATTCATTTGAGGATCTATGACTCCGATTATTTGCTGAGATATGTTCTTTATTTTATTAAAGAATAAGGTGTCGATAATCAAACTTATCTTTGATTATTCAAATAAAGATAGTACTTTCGTATAAGTATATCTTTGGTTATTTAATACTCATTTCAAGTATAAGTTTTAAAACTTCTACTTCAATTATTTTTATAAAGATTATTCTTTATGGGAATATTATTTAAATAATAATATTCAGATATTTTCTAATATATTGGGACTGATTTATTTCATTAAATCAGCATTACTCCAAACACTCTTTAAAGTGTTTTCGAGTCTTCAAAATGATTTTTAAAAGTTAGAGCGGATCCCAAAACTCATTTTTATTTAAGATCTCCTTTTAAAGGGGATTTAAATACTCGTTCAAAACTTGAGGGATCCGGCTCAGTGGTGTATTTTACATTCGCAACGAGGTTGCTGTTTTGAGAAAACATCTTGATTACTTGCCCATCGTTCGGGAAGTAAGTTCATCATTTGAGTCGGCATAAGCAACATGGGCTCAGTGGGCGTCCATGAAAGTGTAAGTGGCTCAGTGGGAGTCCATCAAATGCGTAAGTGGCTGAGTGGCAGTCCAGCATAAGGTCCTATTGCGGCCAGGGTGATGACCAGTGGGGAATTTCCATCTACTAGTAGAAAAGGTTACTTATTGGTATCTTTGCCTGATCAGCAAGATATCAGGTTTATGCCAAGGTTTTCTCCTTTCCAAATTCATTGGATATTGCAACTCTGTTTATAATTTTCATAACAGAGGTTTTCAAGGAGTGTATGAAATGTATATATAGGTGTATATATATATCGGGATTTAATGAAGTATCTCGTAACTTCATTATTTATAATGATATTCAAAGATTGAATCTATTCAAATCTTGTCTTGTAGTCTCATCTATGTGATGAACTTTTGAACTGATTATAACTTGAACGGTGGTAGTTCAAGTAATATTTGGAAAAGATATAAGTATATTGGGGTATCTTGTAACTTCATATTTTCAACTTATATCTAGTTAATGATTATCTTATGCATATCAAAGATTTTCAGAAAAATGTTGAGACAAGGGTAGATATATGAGATCACCTTGCAACGATATTTTTATACAGTTATAAACTGGAACTCTGTGTATATTATGCATGGAAGAGGACTTCCAAGATTTTGAAAAGTATATATGTATATACTGAATATTTTGCGACTTCATCGCATTAAGATATCAAACTTGGTTCATTTCTTTTGACAAGACTTTCATGAGTACTATGAGAAGGCTCATATATTGTTAATCATTATACATATTATTTTGGTGGGCTTGCTGCTCACCCTTGCTTTCTTCTTTTATCACACAACAACAGATAGAAAAGATGAACAGGACCAAGCTCCCGATTCGCAAGCGGTTAGAAAACGTTTCGCAGTCTTCTGAAAGCGTTGATGCCGCCGTAGTGAGGTAGGAGCTACCAATAGGCTAGGTTTTCAACTATTGATGAACCAGACTTATGTATAATATGAATTGTAATAATGGCAAGGAATATGTAAATTTATTCAGAACCTTTTTAAGGTGTAACGGTTATAATTGTGGAATATAAGGACTTGTGTTATTTTTTAGTGTTCATCTCTGAGACTATAACTTGTGGTGTGTGTGTTTATTGTGGGGTCACAGTACAGAGTAGTTGATTATTTATTAAGATTGGGTTTATTAAGGGAAATGGAACTCGTGACAACCGGATCCCTGACCCCGGATTTGGGGGTGTTACAGATGGAGCCAATGAAGATGATGATATGGAATATGTCAACCTAGCCCTGATGGCTAATTCTGATGAAATAAAACTAGTTCATCAAGCAACCAGGTAATTACTACTGACCTCTCTCAGCTTTCTAATATTGAATGCAATGAAGCCATAAATGATATGTCCAATGAATTATATCATTGTGTGTTTTCCTTAAATCACTAGCTAAAAAAAACACAAGAATCAAAGAGAATGATGTTTTTAAGTGATAGGAATGCTGTGTTAGAGGGCAAGGTAATTGAGCTTGAAAAGATTAAAATCAAATGCTTGACTGTTGGGAGTGAACTAGAAGAATTTGTTAAGAAAGTAGAAATTCTTTCTAAACAATTAGAACGTGAGCAAGAGGTAATCAAGGCCTGGAAAATATCTAGGGATGTTAGTGCTCAAATTGTCAAGGTTCAGGGAATTGAATCACTCTGTGAGAATGCCTAGAAGAAAACCAAAAAGGAGTTGAATTAATTGATGGATTGTCAACGGATGTGGAATCAACGGATGATGAAAGTTATCCATTGAAGAAAGAAAAAGAGCATCCGTTGAAGGCTCATCAATTAAAACAGGCAAGTGATTTTAAAAAGAACAATTCGAAAAATCTCAATAAGAAGTTTGGTTCAACTTCCAAGAACTTTGTCAAGGAAGAAGCTAGCACATCCAAAAATGCCAGTAAGGTGAATATATGACACATGACTTTAGATCAGTTGAAAAATAGGCTTAAGTTGGTTGAGGATAAAAAGGAAACTAAAAGAAAATCTAATAGAAATGGGAAGGTAGGGATTAACAAATACAACAATTATACACCTGATAAGTATGCTCCTAGAAAAAGCTGTGTGCATTGTAAAAGTGTTAATCATCTATCTGATAACTGCAAATCTGTTAAGAATGCTCCCATGCCTTTAACTCCTTCCATGCCTAACATGTCTATGTCACCTCTGCATGCTATGCCTGTTATGTCTCATCAGAATCCTCATGCACATTTTGCAAACATGTCATATGTTAATAAACCTTATTTTACTGCATTCAGTATGCCTCAAATGCCATACAATATGCCTATGTGGAATAATATGTTTGCACAATCTATGCCTTATCAAATTCAACCAAATGTGCTAAATGATTCTGTGACTAACCCTACACTTCAACCAACTGCATCTGAGATCAAGGTTGACCCAAAGTTGCCTAAGTCAAAAGATGCAGGAGGAATGAAGTCTAGGAAAAAGACTAACAAGGCTGGACCCAAGGAAACTTGGGTACCAAAATCAACTTGATTGATTTTGTTGTGTGCAGGAAAAAAGAAGGAATCTATGGTACTTGTGATAGTGGTTGTTCAAGGCACATGACAGGAGATTTCACCCTGCTCACAGAGTTCAAGGAGAGAGCTAACCCTAGCATAACCTTTGGAGATGACCGCAAAGGGTTCACTATGGGATATGGCTTGATTTCAAAGGAAAATGTCATCATTGATGAAGTTGCATTAGTTGATGGTCTCAAACACAATCTATTGAGCATCAGTCAAATGTGACAGGGGAATACTGTTTCCTTCAATTCTGAAGCCAGTGTTGTCACAAATAAGAAGGACAACAAGTGGTTCTAACTGGAGTTAGAAAAGGGAATGTGTACTTGGCTCACTTCAACTCTACAGATGCAGAATCAATTACTTGTTTTTCAAGAAAGCAAGTCCAGTTAAAAGTTGGCTATGGCACAAGAAGCTGTCCCATTGAATTTCAAGACAATGAATGATCTAGTCAAAAGGACTTAGTTAGAGGAATGCCTCTGGTGGAATTCACAAGGGATGGACTGTGTGATGCTTGTCAGAAAGGAAAGCAAAAGAAAGTATCATTCAGTAAGAAGCTTGAATCAGCAATTGATGAACCATTAAACTGCTACACATGGATCTTTTTGGACCAGTCAATGTATTGTCAATTTCAAGGAAAAGACATGCCTAGTGATTGTAGATGATTTCTCAAAGTTTTCATGGACTTATTTTCTTGGATCAAAGGATGAAGCTAGTGAAATCATTATCAATCATATCAAGCAAGTCAACAATCATCCAGATTTCAAAGTAAGGAATATCAGGAGTGACAATGGAACTGAGTTCAAGAATTCAACCATGAAGTTGTTTTATGAAGAAAATGGGATCATGCATGAGTTCTCAGCTCCAAGGACTCCACAACAGAATGGTGTGGTGGAAAGGAAGAACAGGTCACTAATTGAAGCTGCAAGAACAATGCTTGAAGAGTCAAAGCTCCCAACATACTTTTGGGCTGAGGCTGTTAACTGTGCATGTTACACTCAGAATATTTCTCTAATCAATCAAGCAAAAGGCATGACTCCCTATCAATTGTTCAAGAGAAGAAAACCAACCCTAAACTTTCTTCATGTCTTTGGTTGCAAATGCTACATTCTAAGGAATCAACCAGATCACAAAGGAAAGTTTGATGCAAAAGCTGATGAAGGAATATTGTTGGTTATTCTGTTGGGAAATCATATAGGGTCTACAATATAAGAACCAACATTGTCATGGAATCTGTGCATGTTGTGTTTGATGATAAAAAGATTGATGGACTAACAGATGAGGGACATCATGAAGGACTCAAATTTGACAACATTGAGATATATTGTGATGATAGTGAAGATGAGAATGATGGAGAAGGCACCTCGAAAAGAATTCAAAATTGCCTTTGGACAATGCACAGAATGCTGCATCCGTTGAAAGTCATAATTCAGCTTTCGTTGATAGAAGCAATGTAGCATCCGTTGAAAGACAAAGTGCATCATCTGTTGAAGTTCATAATGAAGCATTCGTTGATCACAGTCTGTCAACGATAATCATTTCACTTCACCAAGTAATAGAACTCCAATTCCTTTCAAAGGATCAGCAACTCAGGGGGAGTTTCAACCAATCAACATTCTATCTCAACATCATGACAATACCGAGGCAACCTCATCTAGAGCTAATCTACCACCTCAAAGGAAATAGACCAAGAATCACCCTTTTGAATTGATCATTGATGAGCTACATCTAAAGTACAAACTAGAAGGGCTACTCAAGATGAATGTCTATATAGTAGTTTTCTATCACAGGAGGAACCTAAGAGAGTGGAAGAAGCCCTATTAGATCCAGATTGGATTTAGCAATGCAAGAAGAGTTAAACCAATTTGAGAGGAACAAGTATGGAAGCTGGTACCCAAGCCAAAGAACAAGAGTTCTATTGACATAAAATGGGTGTTCGGAAACAAGATGGATGAAAATGGCATTGTCATAAGGAATAAAGCCAGATTGGTTGCTAAAGGCTATTCTCAACAAGAGGGAATAGATTTTGATGAAACATTTGCTCCAGTTGCCAGACTTGAAGCCATCAGAATCTTTCTAGCCTATGCAGCCCATGCCAATTTCAAAGTCTATCAAATGGATGTCAAGAGGCATTTCGGAATGGAGAATTGGAGGAAGAAGTTTATGTAAGCCAGCCTCCAGGATTTGAAGATCCAAATTTTCCAGACTATGTATTATCTGTTGAAAGCACTCTATGGACTAAGCAAGCCCCTAGAGCTGGTATGAGACTTTGTCAAAATTTCTGCTAGATAATTATTTCACAAGAGGTACTGTTGACAAAACTTTTTCTTTAGAAATGTTAATGGCTCTACAATACTTGTTCAAATTTATGTAGATGATATTATATTTGGTTCTACAGATGATAAGCTTTGTAAAAGTTTGCTAAGTTAATGCAAAGTAAATATGATATGAGCATGATGGGAGAGCTAACTTATTTTCTTGGTTTACAAGTTAAAACAAGTTAGGGGTGGAATTTTCATTAGTCAAATAAATATATTTATGATCTTTTAAAGAAGTTTGACTTAATGGATGTTCATCTGCAAAAACTCCCATGGCCACTGCCACCAAGCTTGAATTAAACAAAGCTAAAAAGTCTGTGGATATTTAAAGTTATAGAGGCATGGTTGGCTCAATCTTATATTAACTGCTAGTAGACCTGATATAATGTTTTCTACAGTCTCTGTGCTAGATTTCAAGCTGACCCTAAAGAGTCTCACTTAGTGGCTATTAAAGAATTTTCAGATATCTCAAAGGGACCAAATCTAGGAATTTGGTACCCTAGAGAGTCTGGTTTTAATCTAATTGGCTACTCAGATGCAAATTATGCAGGTTGCAAAATAGACAGGAAAAGCACACTGGCACTTGTCAATTTCTAGGGAATAGCTTGTGTCATGGTTCAGCAAGAAGCAAAATTATGTTTCTACATCAACAGCTGAAGCTGAGTACATTGCTGCTGGTAGTTGTTGTGCACAGAATTATGGATGAGGAATCAACTATTTGATATGGGCTAACTGTTGATAAATTCCTATATTCCGTGACATACAACTGCCATTGCCATTACTGAAAATCCAGTGCAGCACTCAAGAACCAAACCACATTGACATCAAGTACCACTTCATAAGGGAACATGTGATGAAAGGTACAGTGGAACTTCATTTTGTTCCAAGTGAAAAGCAGATTGCAGACATATTTACCAAGCCACTTGATGAATCAACTTTCACAAGATTAGTAAGCGAGCTAGGTATGCTTAATATTCATAATTTCATGGTCCTATTGCAATTTGTATTCTAGCCTGAAATGAATTTGTTGCAGAACAAAGTTGGCTTTCCATATAGTTCATGTCTTCAATGGATATTCCCTATCCGTTGAAAGCCAAAATTGTTCTATTAACAGATGTTCATTATCCGTTGAAAGAAATACATTCTGGTAGTTTTATCCTTCAACGGATAGGGTTTTAGCCAAAATTGTTCTATTACCATGTTGTGAAGGTTTGGTCATAATTAATGAGAGCAATAACTCAAATGTTGGGCACAGAGAAAGGGTCCTTGCAGACCTTTGAGAATTAACCTCAACAACAGCCAGGTGCCATGGTATATTTACCAAGAGTTATTTGCAAAATGCATCCCCCCTGGTTGGCGAAATGCGTTTTTTACCTATACTTTAAATACAATTGCATTGCATCCCCTAACTATTTTTGGCGCGACAAATTGCACCCTTTTCGTTAATTTTGTTAAAATTCTCAGGGGTATTTGGAAATTAAAATATTTAATTATAATTATATTATTATTTAAGCTTTTGACCCTTTAAATGATACCTTTCAAAAAAAATATAAAATACGGAAGTTGTAGTGAACGAAAAAATCTTTTCAAAACAATAACTTTCAAAATTATCAAAAATTTTACGAAGCCAAAATTAAATTAAATCTATACTTAATGAATTTATTAAAAAGAATATAAAAAATATATTTCAATTTTGAACCTTTTTATTTCAGGAAGATCTTTTCATTCCCTATAACTTTTTTTCTTTAATTTTTTCCAGAATGTCGTTTAGAGGGCAAAAACCTTAAATAAAGATCTAAAAATAATTAAATATTTTAATTCCTAAAATACCCTGAAAAATTTAACAAAATTAACGAAAAGGGTGCAATTTGTCGCGCCAAAATCGTTAGGGGATGCAAAGTGCAGTTAGTTATTTAAAGTATAGGTAACAAACGCATTTGGCCAAACCAGGGGGATGCATTTGCAAATAACTCATTACCACTAATGAATGCACCTCAGGTAGGTGAGGTAAATAATCCGCAACTCTACTTCTTCCAACCTCATTGTTTCTTTGCCTTCTAGTGTGGCAATGGATCTGTGTCTTTCCAACAGATTCATACCAAAGCCACCAAAACTAAATTCCAAAACACAAGTCAAAGAAAAATATCTGTGTTCTCAAAAGACAAACAGTTGTAACAATACCATAAACCCTGAAGGGAGTGTGAACAGGGTGTGAGTGGTGAGGGGAGGGGTGAACATAAAAAAAAACCCAGGATAAGGGGGAGAGGTGAGTGGTACACTAGCCAGCCAAGCCACAGTCTCTCAAAAGATGTGATGGTTCAAAAGGATTCAAACACATCCTAGTTGCATCCTCCCAAAAGGATGCAGCTATTGAAAATAGTCCCCACCAGGTACACAGAACAAAAGAGGGAGGGACACTGAAGCCACACATTCACCTATCAAAGCCTTTTCAAGAAGAAAGAAGGCTAAAACCCTAGTTTCAAACAGGGGGCACACACTGCACAAATAATCCAACCTGTATCTTTGCCTTCTCAAATCAGCTGATGTGGCTCCATCAAATGTGGAGTCACAGCCTCTTCTTCATAATAGACACAACATCAATCACAAATTCTCCATCACCATCTCTGGATGTGGATATGATATTCACTCAGTTCCTGATTCTCCCTCTTTAAAACTCAGGGAGGAGCCCCACAAATCCTGGTGATCATCTCCTTTTAGATGATTTGTTGGATCACATCCAATTCTTTCAGACTTAGTGAAGATCTGTGTCACCTCACTTAAAATCAATCCAACACAGATTCAACTATCATGTCACTTCAATATCTACTTATTTCCTCTTCAATGGATATAGCTCATCCGTTGACAAGTGGTTGTTCTTCAACAGATAAGCTTAACAGCAGTTATCGGTTGATGTCATCAGTTTCTACTTCAACGGATACTCCTATCGTTGATAGTCTCTACACATATATCTGAAATCAATTCCAAGTGTAGAAGATATGGTTATTGTACAATCACTTCTAGGATTGAGGGAAGGGAAGGATAATTTGAGTG